>NW_017305433.1:12670-27476 GCF_001594115.1 Trachymyrmex septentrionalis
TGCAACATGAGACTAATACTTTCTACGCAAAACTTCAGAAATCGACTCAATCAGTGCATAGACAACGGCGGCCGTCATTTGATAGATGTAATTTTCAAAAGTGCATGAAAAAAAATTTGATGAGGTGATCTGTAAGAGGAAAAAAGAATTATACCGATATCTGCAATAGTTTCGTTTTTATTAACCTTTAAAAAAAGTAAGTTTCTCTGCCGCACCCTGTATATCAATCAGTATTTACAGTCCTTCGATCCTCTGAAGCCATGGTTGTCACATGTCCGGTATAACCGAAGAAACAAGCAATCATTTGCTTGGCAACACTGCGTGAACAAACAACTTTTGTTGGTGTCGGTTCATTTTGAAATACCCAAACAGTGGATTGTTGTTTACTTTCGGGCTCATACGAATAGATCCATGTTTCGTCCCCAGTAACGATGTTGTAGATCAAATTTGACCGACCTCGGTTGAATTTCTTGAGCATTTCTTTGCTTCATTTAACACGAATCTGTTTTTGAGCTTCGGTCAAATTGTGTGGGATCCAACGACTGCAAAGTTTCCGTATGCTCAAGTGATCATGCAAAATCGTATATATTGCTTTCATGTCAATGCCTAAGGATGCCTGAATCTCGCGGTATGTTATAAATATGCCGGTCTCGCTCAATCATTTCACAGCATCAACATTAGTGACAACAACAGACGTGGATGGACGACCTTCACGGAATTCATCACTAAGAAAGGTACGTCCACGCTGGAATTCGGCAAACCAATTATAAACAGTCCTATTGGATGGTGCTTCATCCCCAAAAGCTAAATAAAGTCGATCGATGCATTGTTTCGGAATTAGATTACATTTGTAATCGTAAAAAATCATTGCCCGAAAATTTTTACGCGAAATTTCCATTTTCTTACAAAATACAATAATTTCTTTTAAAATACTATGCAAACAAAACTAGTTGGCTTGGGTACAAATTGTCAATTGAATTATAGGTTAAAAACGTCTAATTTTACGGATATGATAGTAGCAGAATGTTGGCGCCACTAGAAGTACTAGATTGCAGAAACTTTTCCAACAGCCTACGTATCAACGGCAAAAAATATAATGAATAAAAGAGTATGCCTCAACCAAAAATTATATGAGAATACGCGTTCGAAAGATTCCATCTCAGCATTTTGTCGCTTGCAGCACTTTGCATGAAGCGCAATTGAACGCATATATATTGCACAGCTATCGGATTAATATTTAAAAGCTAGCAGAATGTTATCGGTTCATTCCATTTGTTATATATATATATTTACGTAACTACTGATCAGGAAAAACATATTAATATGACATAACATACATTTTATTAAAAAAATCTTACAATTCTTTGTATGTTTTCCGCATCATATAGTATTACAATCATTCAGATTAGTTAAATATACCATATCTTCGTAAGCTGCATCCAAGGTCTCGATGTACATGCGTTCTCGCTCATCGTCCAAAAGCAAGTTCCAGAGTCACGTTTATTTCTCGCGTTCCTTGACGTACATGATAGCATTATCTTTAAATCTGTGATCAGGCGTTTCGCCTCGTTGTACGGGACCATCCTGTCCTTCCATTGCAATCCATGATGATAAGCACTCAACCAGGAAGCGCAAGATTTGTTGGATCTTCCATGGCACGGGACTCGTAAAATTGTAATGTGTCAGAACGGTTCCCTGTTTCAGCACCGCTACTTCTTTGACGATAAATTTCTTATTAACGACGAATCCTTGCAGATCTATAAACGTTGGTATGATCATGACAAGCAATTTTTCAAGACTGTGCTTTACCCCGGTTTTTCTCTCCCTTTTAAAGTTCTAAATATTTGCTGACCTTGCAATTTACATCATCTTGCGCACTACGTTGGACAACGTACAGTACTCGATTACACGATCGTGTATGATGAGGTAATAGACGGTAGTAATGGCGGGCACATTCTCTTTGCAGTCAAATTCTATGCGTATGTCTATAGTGATGCTCTTGACGGATTCGTTTTGTCGCGAGCAATTAATGACTGCAAAATGCTCTTTCTCGATAAATGAGAGCACGTTGAGTAGCGTTTCGAAGCAGTTGATTCCAATAATATGATGTTTTACGAAAACGCGCGTATATATCAAACAGGACGGCGTATCTCTTTTTGCCAAAATCCAGATTTAAATTGTACGGATAAAATTCTGAATTTAGTTATACTTTCACGTTACTTAAATTACAATCGTCGAACACACTAACATCTCGTGACATGACATTCTTTCGACCGGTCTGCAGAGCAAAGATAACATATCGCTTCTCAAGTTTGAGTCACCATTTTGACAGCTTAATCGTAGTCTGTAACAGAGGATACTTGTACAGATCCCACGAGCGGAAACTCATGTTCAGATAACGACCACTTTCCAATGCTCGCGGCATTGATAATTTACCATATTGATCTCGTTTAACGCAACGTGAGGCATTCGCCACTGCACTTTGAATAATTCAATCTCAGGCTCCGTCACAGGATTTCCCACCAAGCAATTGTAATCGTTGTGCGCTCGTGTCAAAACCAATTCGTGGCAAGCATTGACGACCACGCGTTTGTAATCCTCACAAAAGCTCAATAGCATTGAGCGGCACGCAAAAATTAAAGTATCCTTCCTCCGTATCGGATCTAGAATTCTATCCTGCATTCAGGGCAATAAAACTTTGTCGTACGTCATTGACACATACTTCTTGATGATACTAATTCTAACGTTTCTGTTGCGGTCAATCTCCACACCATTGAGTTCATATCGAATTTCATCAAATGAACGCCACGCAATTATTTCCAAGCGTCATCGACATTTGATCGTTTTTCTTCTTTACCGTCAATCTTCTTTTGATATAGAAAAAACTGTTGCACGACAACGTGTACAAATCCTGCTATTATATAGGTATATTTCGTCACTATGTCCAAACGTAGTATTGGCCTACGGATTGTACGTGTGAGTCTCAATCTTGATAATGCGGTTGTCAAAGATCGAATCACCGGTAATGTTCGGGATATCAGCCATTTCGTACGATGAAACTCAACGACTTTAAGAATGCAACGTTGGATGCAGTGAGTTTCTTTTCAGGTGTAGGTCTTTCCAATAAATGGTGTATCTCTCATCTGTTTCGGCTGTTCGTTTAAGCATCTTACGTTAGCACCGCCGTACATGCAACCTAACTGTGATCTTTTCTCCGCGAAAATCAAGCAATCAACCATTTTGGTCCACCACGCGAATCGTTAGATCCGTAGCGCTCCATACAATGATCGGAAGGTAAATGATCTGCGTCGGCCTTTCCGATCTTATATCCCGGCGGCGCGCTCGGCGAAAATTTGTGTATACGCATCTATTGTTGCTGTACGCACCCGCAGTCACGTTGCATTCGATACGTATAATATTTACGTTGATGATATTTATCAGCACGTCCGACTTGTGCCACTGTCGCGGCTTCAACACGCGATTCGACGAAAATTCCAGCAGCGAGCCAATGTTGTGAAGTTTTGTAAAATTTATCCGATAGGCGCATTTGATCTTACTTCTCATCGTATTATTGTTGGCTCGAATAACCAGCGGGAACTCTTCATCCTCCTTGCCTTTCGCATTGTGAGAACGTAAAATTTCACACTTCAGATACTGCTCTATATATCACGCAATTCGTATGATTCTTCGGGAATGACAATTTCCTCGTTACTATAGTAAAACTTATTGTTTGTTGAATTTACATTGGCTGGAGTATAGTACATTTCAAAGTCCGTCAGACCGAACTCGTAATCACCCAAATCTACTGCTAGAAAGTAGCTCACGGGACATTAAAGTAGCACGCGAGGACACTAATCTTGCCGGTCAGCGTAAACGTCAACAGTAACATGTTTCAAACGAGCACTGAGTTAAATAAGGGAGTACTTTGCAATGGGACGACACGCGGACGTCGACTGTTTCTATCTCTGTCAGATGTATACCGAAGCACTTTATATGCGACAATTCAAATCCTGTTGATCCTGTTTAAACAAGATGGTACCAATCTGAAACGCGTGTACAACGATCACGTCAATACTGATATGTCTTATAAGGATTTCTGCGATTTATGTAGTAAATGTTGGCAGCAAAAGTATGAATTTCCAGTGATTGAGTGAAGAACAGTGCGCTTACCGACGATACAGAAAAGGATTTAATGACTTTGCAATATCGTGATGTGATCAGTTGACTTCGATACATTGACATGGACAATGATTGTGAAAGGATAGCTAAGGAGATTGTGAAAACGTGACTCAAAATATACCGCGCTTTGAAGAAAAATGGTAAAATGGAGGAGGATATTGCATTGGAGAGACACTTAACCTATTATTGACCCGCTGAAACAGATTGTTGAAAATACTGTTGAATCCTCCAAGGATCCTATTATGACTGAAACATTCTTTTTGGGAGAAGATGAGGAACCAAAACCCCCCAAAAAAACGACCGAGTTCTTTGTACGATCCTATACAGACTTCTATGCCTGTGAAATCAATGTTGAGTCAATCAAAAACCGTACCATCCATTATCAACGAAGTATCTGAAATAATACAACCGCGCGATTTATCGTATGACCACGCTCTCATTGTCGAAAAAATTTTCGAGGTCGATAGATCGCTCGTAACATCTATTCAATACCTGCTTCCAACATCCGAGGGGCAAGAAAAGCTGCATGCAAACTATGATCCGTTGGTACAAAAATATCTAAAAACGGTCCTGAGCAGTAAGAAAGCCGTTAACATAGACGTTGTGCATGGAGTTTATTTCAGCTACGAGGGAATAATGTTTGGTGACAAACGTATCACCTTACACAATGCTGGAACACCGGGCTTGTACGAGTTAATTTTCATGAAATTTCCCAACGAAAGTATTTGTACGGATGAGGACGTACAGACATACAGGAGCATTATGCTGACGACAAATGCTCACCGGTGCGGTCATAGCCCGAGTAATCAAGTAATGGGTAGTAAAGGATACAAGTATAAGAACTTAATAGCGCCATCGGTGTCGGATAAAAAAATTAGAACAGGAATAAACAAAAGAGTGGATTTACCGCGTACGATGATACTAAACGACAACAAGATCGACTCAATTAGGACGATCCCAACGAAATTATAGATCGTCTGCGATTACTCGAGGCCTCGCGCCAGGTGGGTCACACAACGAGATTCTGTCGATTATCGAAGAGCTTCGCAAAGCCGATCTGATTATAAATTAATCTCGTTCTACACATGTCGTTCAATTGACATCATAATATCGATCAACAAGTTTGGACTTCGCTTGGAGGAAGAAGCGAATCGCACTATCAGTGGTATAGATTGCTCAGAAATTACGTGCGCGATAACGTTCTTTGCATAATTGCAGCCGACTTTCACGCAAACCAGTGGATGATGCTGACGCAGCAAACAAACGATACGTGCAGTAGAGTGTTCAAGATTTGAAAGATTGTCTGAATGAAATTGAGAGGAAGATTGCAGTCTTACAAAATAATGTGCAGGTTATGCTAAACGAACTTGAAAAGATGATTTGAGAAGTGCTGAATAATTATCCGCAATGTCTGAGAAACGTCTGCTGGTTGATGAATTACACACTCCGATGAGAAGAAATTTTCCGCGAAGACACGTCACAGTACACGGATACGATGATCTGTGGCAGGCGGATGTGGTCGAGATGCGTCCTTATACGCGATTCAACAGACGTTACCACTACATTCTTATCATTATCGACGCTGAGTAACCACGCAGGGGCCGAGCCGCTCAAAGCCAAGAGCGGGAACGAGGCGACGAAGCGGTGACGAAGGCGATCGCAAAGATATTTCGAGACGATGGAAGATGTCCGAAAAATTTGCATACTGATAGAGAAAAGGAATTTTATAATTTGGATGTGCAGAAATTCTTGAAGAAGTAGAACGTCAACTATTATTCTACGTATTCCGTAATGAAGGCCTCGGTCATCGAAAGGTTCAATCGTACGTTGAAGAACGACATGTAAAAATAGTTTACGCACAATGGAAATTACAAATGGATCGACATCTTGCCGCGTCTCGTATCAAATTACAACGCGCGCAAGCATCGAAACTATTAGTATGCGTCCCGTCGACGTTACCTCTGCGATCGCCAGGACAGGCTCTTAATCATGATTTACAATCGCGTAAAGATTGCCGCACTCGCGCGATACAAAGTGAGTGATTCGGTACGCGTGAGCAAATTCAAGACAGTCTTTGATAAAGGTTACATGCCGAATTGGAGCACGGAGGTGTTTTAAATTATCAAAGTGCAACAACCAAATCCATAACAAACTAATCCAGTGACTATCTTCTGGAAGATTCTTGCGGAGACCCTATTGCTGGAGGATTCTACAAATATGAATTGCATAGCGTCGCTATCCCCGATGTACATCTCGTTGAAAAGATGTTACACAAGACGGCGAATGAGGTTTACGTAAAATGATTGGGATTTGACAATTCGCATAATTCATGGATACATAAAGACAATGTACGAGTATTGTAAAATTATAAAAATATAAATACGTATTATACATATTATAAATATCATATACATATTGTATTTACATATTATACATGCTATATATTATACATATTATACATACTATATTTTACATATTATACATGTTATATATATATATTAAACATACTATATAATACAAATTTTATTTACATCGGTAATGCCCCCACGACAGCATGTCCGTGGAACCTGGCATGATATCCCGCTTATCGTGCGGACTTAGAGCGATTTTTGTTTTTTATATTGTGTACATCTCGTGCAATTTGGATCTTATGCACGACTGTCTGCGAGTCATTTCGATTGCGTCATTCAAGCACCGCGTGTAATCTTCAAACGTATAGACTTAGATGCTACAACGTTGTTTTTGACGCCCTTTGCTTTCATGGTATCTTTCTTTCCTTCTACACACAAGGCATACATTTTCGCTCTGAGTCCAACGATCATGATGGCACTGTTGTTCTCGTCTTTCATAAGGTCAGGAACTTTTTTTTATTTGTGAGCGGAATGCCATACGCGTTGTTGCTCAAGTAATCGTTCGTGTCAAATCTATTTATATCGCGTTTTATGACATCGTAAACATCGTCACATTCTATGAGGCTATTAGCATCGGTATATATAATTTTTTCTTTTTTGCGAAACAGCGGTGCCATATACTCGTGGTAAAATTCGTACAAACACCTCTTGGATATGTTGAGGATGTACATATCCACGTATATCGGTTTGTTAAATTTCACTTCGAACTTATGCAGTTTTATCGCGACTAAATTCTCCGAAAATACGCTACGGCTATGGAAATCTGATTTTGCGATCATTGCCTCAGCTCCGTATCTGCCTTCTCATTAAGTTAATAACTTAACTTTACGTCGATGCGATCGCGTACGTTCTCCATGGTTTTGCCAAATACCGCGTACAACCAGTACCGTCGTATGGAAAGACGACCTTTCGTGTCAAAAGATTAAAATTTTCTTCTGATAAATTGGAAAATTCGTGTGCAGTATCTGTAGCTTATCTTTACTGAGAAAAGATGTAGCTTATCTTTACTGAGAAATGATGAATTTGTCCAAATTAGAAGTGAGAAATCTGAAAGAATCTATAAACCGTAATTTTACAATTTTTTAAATCAATTTTGGTACTATCGACATTTTTAGTAAATGAGATGTATAATATTTTTCTTTAGTTATCGGTAAAAGATCAATGCGTCCTTCGTACGCGGTAGCAATTTTCTTGATGATGAAATGCGCGTCATAACCTGATAAGTTATGGAAAACTGCGGAAAACTATGGATATGCAATGTAAATCTCTATAATTTAGATTGCAATTTGAATGCGTGGGGCCTCTGTATAGCCCGGTTAAGTGGCAGTGATCGCGTACCCGCGTATCTTCTGATGCAAATGGTTCTCACACACGTGACATGCGTGACGCTGTTAAATTTTTACCAATCGTCTCGCGTGAAATCGGCTATGGGTACATTAGTCGAAATTATAGACTGTACAGTATATGCTAAATGTCTAAGTTCTTCCGCAAACCACGCTATATAGTTTTTATTGCGGCGAAAACGATAGCCCGAGTTGTTGTATGAGCAGTGCACGTAGTATCCAATGCTAAACACGTTGTGATGATGATACGTGTACGTAGCTAATGTGGGATCCATATCTGTTTTTCTCCAATGCACACTCCAGGTTAGCGTAAATAATGAACGGGCGCTCCTTTCTGCTGTGGTTGTCAAAACTTAGCCATTTATCGTCCTCGCTCGGCAGCCTTATCGCGCAATCATTCAATTTCCCACAGTCTTCGCTGTGGATCTCCAATTTTGCGCTCGAGCTGAAGTAATAAAGGCATCTGAAAAAAACCGCGCATTTATTATTATTATTAATATTATTATTGTTGTTATTATTATTATTTCACGTACCTATCGCAGAAATATTTTCTGTTCTTGTTTCCGCTAATTTGCGATCTGACAAGGCGGGATAGATCTTTAATCAACGCGAAATGTCCCGCGTTGTCATCCTCTATGTACAAGAGATTTACATACTTGCTCCTTTTTCGGTCGGCGAGTCGTATCGGCACAATTCCTTTCTGAATGGTGTAGATGTTGATGGAAATGTCATTCAAAGTTTCGAATTTCTTAATTTGATTCAACGTCATTGGAAATTCGATGCCCGCGAGATTTAGAACTGACTTATAATGCGGATACGAGGATTTTCGTTCCATTTTTTTGAGCCGGGTGTGGAGCGGCAATAACAGACCATGTGAAACACGCATTATCCGCAGTTTACAAGTTGATTACCTCTCTTTTTAACATAATTTCCCGCGGGACACAGTGGGATAAAAATCGAAAAAGGTGGACATGAGCATGTAACATTGAAAAATCGTCTCAAAAATCTTTACTCAGGGGTTTTTGGGGTCGCTGAATTCGAATCTGACATTTTTTTTTGAAAAACAAAATGGCGGATCCAATATGGCGGATGAAAAAATAAAAAATTGATCCGAATTGCTTGAAACTCGTTACTCGGGGGTTTTTGGGGCGCTGAATTCAAATGTGACAATATTTTTCTAGAAAATAAAATTGCTGCTGCAGTATAGCGATCTAAATTTGAAATTTTGTTCAAGGAAAGGTTTTATGAAAAAGAAATACAAGTTGGAAGTGACACATCAATATTTTTTATTCCTACTTAATATATATATCATTATTATATATTATTATAATAAAATTGATATATCAATCGCTGTCAACTTCAAAATCGCTTTCATGTGTAACATCTGAAATTTCTACTTCGCTTTCTGTATCTGAATCATTTATGATCATTTGCCGTGCTTCATATAACAGTGATTTCTTTTGTTTTTTTGGAATTTTTCGAACGCTTGATACAAAGGGATCGGAGCTAAGCAATAGTCGATGAAATACATCGGTCATTGTCGCTTTGCGGCTATGTTTTCTCGAAAAATCTCGACGATATTTTTTTATTAACTTATTACTAGCTTCCTGCGCTTCCTCAGACATTTGGCCAATTGGCAACAAAGCCGAAGCTATTATTAAAGGACCATGTATCAATAGTTTATGGATAGTTGTTGGCATCGGATACCATGGATACAAATCCACAAACAGCTCAGCTGTTTCAAAGGCGAACTTCTCGTATTTACTAATATCGATGTCATAGTTTGATGAGATCAATTGTAGAATTACATGAAATCTCCTGATCAAACGAACATCTATATTAGTAATTTCAGAGGAAGTTGCAGCCTCTTGAAAAAAGCGACGAGCAGTGTTGCCGTCGTTTGAACTGCCCCCTTGCTTCGGTTGGTCAACAATTAGGCCTAATTTTTCCTTGAAGGCTTTCTGTGTATCAGCCTTTCTTTTCTCAACAATTTTTTTAACGTTCGCACCCCTCGCTTGCCATTTTTTGATATCTAGTTTGTATGACAAATGTAAGCAACACTCGAAACATCGGATCCAAGCATGTAACGAAGATATGCCAAATTCTAAATTTGTCTCATTTATATCAAGTCCAACCATCATATTAATATCATTGAAGTCTTTGGAGGTTGCGTTACACAAATAACAACGTTGTGCTGAGTCAGTTTCCGACAGTGCGTTGCAAACTTTACCGTCCACCATTGTCAGTGATAAACTGTAACGCACCTTAATATTCTTCCCGCGAAAATATTCGTTAAACGGAACAAGATTTTCCACTTGGTCTTCGACATATTTCACTTCGTTTCTGGTTGTTTCCGGTGTTTCTTTTAAATACTCTACTTTAATTGGTCTGCAAAACCGTGAGGAAGAAGGTCGGGGATTTTGCCATATGATCATTTCTGTACCATCCTCTGCAATGTGCAACAATCGCAAAGGTACTAGTGATGTAAAAAATATACTACTATCTGTTACTGCATCGTCATTACTGGAAAACTTTTGCTTATAGACACTTTGCCCCGACGTTCCGTCACAGCCCCACTTGCAGATTAAATTCAAGTTTAACAAAACATCGTCTTTCAAGTTTAAAATGTCATTTGTTCGCAGATTTAAAATACGCTTAACAGTATGATTCAGTAAGGATTGAAGACTTATAGAACCACATGTTTCAGTGATTGTGATTGATTCTTTGTCAGGGTAACACATTTTCTTTGCTTCTGCGACGATGACATAAGAAGGATAAGCTTTCGAATTGACCATTGTACAACCTGACCTTACAACTAAATACTGCCGCTTGGAAAAATTCGCTTCAATGAAAACAGACAATGCTTCTTCAGGCGTCAATGTTCTCTCTTTGACCTGGCCTTCCGACGATCTGTACGATGATGCTTTAGATGGACTCCCCTCCGAGACCCTTTTAACCACGTGCGCTGCGTCAACTTGTCCTGCTGATCGAAGGCTCATCTGAGTTGCGAATGCGAGTTCCTCAGCACCGTACTCTTGTCGCAGTTGTTGGGTTCTTCTACGTTTTGATCTGTCACTGCATTCCGCGAAGCTTTTCGAATGTCTTTTTTCAGTATTTGTTTCACCGGATGCTTTTTGATCATTGAACACAATGGAACCATTTAACCATTCCTGATTTTTTGCTCTAAATCTGCTCTCTGTTCTCGCCGATTCTTTCCATAAAGTGCGAAATCGATACAACAAATAGGACACACTTTTCTTCTCTTCTTCCGATAAATAATATTTCCGATTCGCTTTTTTGGAAACGTAGTTTTCCACTACTTCAAGAGTTTTTGTTAGTTCGTTGTTCAATAAGTCTTTCAGAATGATGAATAGTTCACTTCTCTGAATGGATATCTTCTCGTTAGACCTCATTTCTGAAAAAAAATCAATATTACATTACTCATTATAGAAATAATTAAAAAATTATCCATTTTTGCCATATATTGATTTTTAAAAAATTAATTATATATTCTTGAAATTTTATTATTTAGGTTATACACTCAATTCACTTTTTTAATCGATAGTCTGATTCGTAAATAGCGACCCCGAAAACCCCCCAGTAATGATTTGGTAAATATTTATCAATTTTTTAAAATGTTTGGCCGCCATATTGGATCCGCCATTTTGTTTTTCAAAATAAAATTGTCAGATTCGAATTCAGCGACCCCGAAAACCTAAAAATCAGATATATCTTCTTGATTAACAACATACATAAAGATTTATCGACATTTCAAAATTTTTTCCGCCATATTGAATCCCCCATTTCGTTTTTGAAAAAAATATCATCAGATTCGTAATCAGCGACCTCAAAAACCCCCAAGTAACCATTTTCAGCAACATTCATTAAAATGGAATCAATTTTTTAGTCATTTACATGTTCTTTATATTTTGCATATTTATGCATGTTTATAAACCAAGTAATGTAAACAGCGGGGTTGCAGGTTGTTGCAGCTAATTCCTTCGCGAATTCAAAGTTCAGGGGTTATTAAACAATTTCCCGTGTCATCCATTGATCGAGTGAAGTCGAGTGGTAAACTTTTTCATCAATGTTTACTAAATTTTTTGCATATAAATGACAAAAACATAGGTTCACTTAATTATTTATAAATATTTACTGGTTAGTAATTAAGAAATTATAATTTTTCGTTAAATTCTACATACCTTGCTGAGAAGAATCCATATAGCGACTTTTCAATATCTACTTTTATCGAGAAATGCACACACTTTCACTTTTCGGTCGGAACTGCACATGTTTTCGTTCTCGACGCGTCTCCTCCAACGGTCAACTTTCGAATGGCCCTATGCAATGCTGTGCGGCATGTAGCGCTTGAAAACCGGTTTTCTTTGTACTTTGGGGTTCCTAGAAACGGTCGGGACACATTGCAGCGTTAAACTAGAACCTTCGATTTTCGGCAAATGGCCAGCTTTTTACGATTTCATCCCACTGTGCGGGAGTTTGATATGACATCCCGCGCGCAGAGAATTGTGCTTGTTCGCGTTCACTGTTTAATTCAGTATACACGACAATGTCCATCCGCTATTGCGTTCCTGAAACTCTTCCAGTGATGTTAATCGGTAGGCTCGACGACGCGCGACACATACCACTCGCGCAAATCGGTGCATCGATATAGTTCATAGTTTCGAGTGGCAATATTCTTATTCGCGTGTTTATCGCCCGCCACGAACTCACATTAAAAATAGTATTTATTTTTATAGAGTTATATCGTTGCATTACACTATGCACATGCTCGAACACAATTTCATTCACGTCTTCGAGGAAACGGCGAGCCTCGATATGTTTATCACCGCGCCCGTCAGAATACGGCTTTCGAATGCCGTTTCGATTTCGCGCCAACGAAGTCCATACCCGGCGCCCACATGCACGATCAGATTTCCACGTACAGATTTTTTCAGACTCTTGAGCCGCGTGATACATGCGATCAGTGATTGTCTATTACCGATTGATAATCGCGGGCGTTTGATACGGCTCTGCTCCTCCAATGATTCTATAAACTCATCGTATCGCTGTTCCCATGTGACGTACTCTACTCTTGTATTAAGCAAGGTAGCTTGTGCTCAATCAAATCACGCTCCATGTTGTCACTTGCGCTGTCGAATTGATTAATGATGCGGTGCATCTAAATCTTGTCATTTTTATATCATTATGTGCGCTATTTTTATTAATGTAAATTAATAAAATTTTTATTAATTAATCATCGCCTAGACATCTCATGTCCTGAGAAAATCTTAAATTACGCTAACAAAGCAACTATACTTTGATGAAATTGCAAATGTTGCATTTTTGTGGTGGCGGATCGCGCTCGGTGGCCATTGATCCCGCGCCACGTCTTCACCGCAACGAGGACGGAAGTTTCCGCACACCTCCGATATGTAATTTCCCGCTACGTAATTTCCCGCACCCGGGACATTTTCGTTCTCCGCACCACCATCTCCGCAATGTCACCCATTGTGACGTCATTTCCCTTCTCCCCTGTGACGTCACCTCCTCGCCTAGTGACATCACCCCCACCCCGCGGACCTCCGCGCTGCGTGTCCCCCCTGCCCTTCACCCTTCCTCACCGCCAGCCCCCCTCACAGAGGACCCGAGTTAGAATCCCGCTTATTTAGCTACCTACCCTACTTGTATGTATTAGGTATAGTAAAAAGAAATCTATTATTTTTCCAATAGATGGCTTTAGTAATCTATATCTCGCGTTGTATAAGTGCGATCGGATTACGCCAAATGGCGTTAGAAAGATAAGATTTCGTACTACAAAAACTTCTCAGACAGTTTTGTGATTACTTGAGTCAGTATTGTTTGAGCGCGTGTCAAAGATGGACACCAACAAAGAGAAAATACGCCATATTTTACAGTTTTTCTTCGATAAAGGCGAAAACGCAAGCCAGGCGGCTGAAAATGTGAATAGTGTTTATGGTCCTGATACTGTAACAGTCAATATCGCGCAATTTTGGTTTCGTCGATTCCGTTCCGGTAATTTTGATGTCAAAGATGCACCACGCTCTGGAAGGCCAATTGTCGAAAATGTCGATAAAATAATGGAAATCGTCGAGTCCGACCGTCATGTAAGCACTGTTTCGATTGCCCAGGAGCTAAACATTGCACAAAAAACCGTTTGGAACCATTTAAATAAGGCTGGATACAAAAAGAAGCTCGATGTATGGGTGCCACACGAGTTAACGCAAAAAAACCTCATGGACCGAATTTCCATCTGCGAATCGCTGCTGAATCGCAACAAAATCGACCCATTTCTGAAGCGAATGGTTACTGGTGATGAAAAGTGGGTCACTTACGACAACGTCAAGCGAAAACGGTCGTGGTCGAATCGCGATGAGCCGGCGCAAACGGTGGCCAAGCCAGGATTGACGATCAGGAAGGTTTTGCTGTGTGTTTGGTGGGATTGGCAGGGAATCATCTACTATGAGCTGCTCCCCTACGGCCAAACTCTTAATTCAGACCTGTACTGTCAACAATTGGACCGTCTGAAAGAAGCAATCGCCCAGAAGCGGTCAGCTTTGGCCAATAGGAGAGGAATTGTGTTCCATCAAGACAACGCCACACACATCGATAGTGACTCGCCAGAAGCTCCGGGAGCTTGGTGCATAAGAGGTTCTTATGCATCCATCTTATAGTCCGGACCTGGCACCAAGTGATTACCACCTGTTTCTGTCTATGGCGAATGATTTTGCTGGTGAAAAATTCGCCTCAAGAGAAGCTTGTGAAAATCGATTGTCCCAGTTTTTTGCCAATAGGAACGAGGGTTTTTATGAGAGAGGCATAATGAAATTACTTTCAAAATGGCAACAAGTTATC
>NW_017305433.1:27791-52925 GCF_001594115.1 Trachymyrmex septentrionalis
CAAGCAGTGACTGTTACTGGTGCTCGATATCGCTACATGATAACACAGTTCTTTCTGCCGAAATTGGATGATATTGATGTGGCCAATATGTGGTTTCAACAAGACGGTGCCACATGCCATACAGCTCGTGAAACAATTCAGTTACTGCATGAGACGTTTCCAGGTCGTGTACTCTCTCGTTTAGGTGATCAGAATTGGCCCCCTAGATCGTGTGATTTAACACCATTAGATTTCTTTTTATGGGATTATTTGAAATCACAGGTCTATGTCAACAAGCCCACAACCACCCGTGCATTAAAGGAGGAGATTCAACGCTGCATCAACGAAATTCAACCACATTTATGCAAAATGGTCATGGAAAATGTCGACAAACGAGTGCGTATGTGCATGCAAAGCCGTGGAGGCCATTTGCCCGATGTGTTATTCCAGAAATAACCCTATCCTATATACTTTATGATTCAATAAAAAAATAACAATCAAAAGACTAAAAACTGTGTTTTCTATTTAATTCAAATCTTGCGTTAATTTTGGGACACCCTTTATTATTAGAGACTCAAGTGAGAGTCTGGCAAAGCAATGTTCATATTTTGATTGATGCAGTCATTATGTGGCAAAATTTTCATATCATCCTTGTTTAATGTTCGGTAAATAACAAAGATGAAGTGTTCAGTTTGCCATATCATGACGAACGTTTGCCAGACTCTCCCTTAAGGATCTCTATTATTAGTGAGGACACATGTATCAATTATCACATGAGGTTCATATTCTATAATACTTTCTCTTTAACAGTACTTTTACATTGTGTACATGCTCGTTTCGTTATTTGGCCAGCAATTGCTTTCTGCATTAAACCAAAGCCTTGGCATAAAAGTACGTCAACATTAAAACTAAGAATAACTTTTGAGTTATTAAAATAATATCCGCATGAGCAAGAATCTTTTATTTTGAGATTAGGAATATCTACAAACAGATACTCAGCTAAGTGGGCTACATTGCATTCAGTATTTAATTTACTATAGAAGTCTTCAATTTAATATAGAAATAGGGGGAGAAAAATTAGATTTTTTGGATACTACTATATCTATTAGTAAGAATCGGTTTCGTTTTTAATTGGTACCGCAAACCTACTTTTTCAGGGAGATTTTTAAATTTCCACTCAAATCATCCAATTGCACAAAAAAAAGAACAATTTTTTTGCTAGTTGACAGAACTTTTTTACTTTCTGACTTTATGTTTTACACAAAAAATTTGACATTTATTATTAACGTTTTATTAGATAATGACTACCCATTAACTTTTATTTTTGACACAGTTAATCAACGTATAAAAAATTTACTTAAAAATAGACACATAGTACATAAAGATTTGACAATGTCTATTCAAATGAATCCTCTTGGCTTACGGTGCCATTTATTCCTTTTCACATAGAAACATTTAAATGGTTCAATAAAAACATCAGGGTATCTTTTCATACTCCTAATAAAATGGGTAAATATATTAAAGTACAAAAGGACATTTCTCCCTATACATCTAAGAGCAATGTAGTCTATAAGATATAATAATTGTGATGCGTCGTACGTTGGACAGACGGGCAGACAATTGAAAACCAGAATTACAGAACATCGTAATCATATTAGACATAACACTTCTGTCCGTTGTGTCATAACGGAGCACAGACTGCAGTATGCAGTCATGATCATGATTTCCAATGGGACAATGTTAAAATTTTGGATGAAGAGCCTTGTAATAGGAAACGCTTGATTTCTAAGATGCTCAATATTAAAAAGCAGAAAAATAGTTTAAATTTACAAACTGACACTGAAGGTCTTCATAAGGTATATATACTTATTGTAAATAAAATTTGACTTTTCGGTATTGATAGTCCGTCTCTTCTTTCAATCCATGTTGATCCGTACGTATTGCATATCGATTGTTTGAATAATTTACACATGACTTTTGGTGAGTTTTAATTACTTGTTAGATTTCCGGTATGTTAATTTGATTGTGTTTATTTTTTTGTAAGAAGTCTTTTTATCTTTTTTATCAACTAGAACTTTTTCCAAGAGATATGAAACAGATTTGACTGTTCGTATCGTGTGTGAATAATGTCGAGTTCTACATCAAGACTCCCGAGCTGCGATTATAGTGAATATGCGAACATTTTCGATAATCAATTTTGTACAGTGATTTTTATGATAAGTTAATGTCTGAAGAGGGCTCAATCCGGTAGCCGAAACTTGTAATTTATTTGAATTAAAACTGAGTTTTTATTATATATTTTTTTTCAATTTTATTTTTCTTTATTTGTAATGTATTTTTTTAACTGTGTGACAATTAAAAAAATGTGTTTGAATCTTATTTTGCCCTTTATTTATTGTTATTTATTCAGTATTTAATTGTTTTATTGTTCTCGTAAAGAGTTTCATCGCATCTCTGAAAAGTCCAATACTGGAAAGCATTTCTGCTCTCTCTTTATAACAGTTTATTGTCAGTAGTTTTTTACCATGCAAGATTTTCAAATCTTTCTAATCTTATTGTCTGATTTGATTTTGAAAGTTTCTCATGATATTCTGCATTTGAAGCAGTGATGCTCATTAACACTTGAAATAATGAATCAAACGCGCAAATACGCTTTACATTAAGCTTAAATTTTCCCATTCATATAGGTTGATAAAAAAAGCCATTCTTAAAAATAGGAAGCCTAGATATCTGCGAATCTTTCATGAATTGCCATCGGGGTATTTATCCAAATACGTTGCCTTGGATTTCTTTTTTGCCTGTGATTTTTTTGGTTCAGCGATTTCCTTTGATTTTTTAATGGTTAATCTACGCCAGTTCTTGCACATATTCCAAAGGTTACACGAATCAACAGTGCTTGCTCGAACGTCATTATTATTTGTCGTTATTATTTGTACGATAATCTGTTGGCATGCTAGTATTGAAACTAGCATTGCTTTCACAGGTTAATTTTGATTCATTTCTTGAACTTTGTAACCGATGTCGATGTTGATGTTCGGAATCAATTTTTGCAGCTAACTCATTATAGTCCCGTATGTCTGAATCTCTACAATGCTCAGAAATATCCATTTTTTCTTACTGAAAAGCAAAGTCTTCTATAATGTAGTTGTTAATGGATGGCAGATCACTTTCGTGAGGCAAGTCGGTTTACCCTCCAGATGATCTAAATGTTGGAGGACAAATTTATCAATCCGCATTGACAATTGATTTTTAAACGATCTATTTTTCAAGTTATCTAACTCTAACTCAACCGATGAAGCCGTAGCTATCGTTGAACCTATTCCAAAATGTGGTCGCATAATACCAATCTAAAATGATAGATACGGGATCAACTTTTTGAGACGGATAGCAAAATTAGAATTAAAGCACGCATTAATAATGGTTTCTTCTTTGGATTTACTTACAATGTCTTGAGCGGTAGCATAAATTGTATTAGTCCATGTCTTCCAATCAGAAGTATCGTCTTCTGTAATGTCATTGTCGCTATCCTCGTTCTGCATAGCTTCGTTATCATCCACGTTTAAATCTGTAAAAACAACTCCTTCTATTGTTCTGTCAAGTACTTCCATATGTATTTGTACTGGCACGGCTACCTCCTCTTTCGTGGTGCCCAGATATTCGCTTAATGCTATCGCCAGTACTGATTCTAGAAAATACGACAAAATCTCTCATTTGATACGTCTTAAAGTCGCTCATTTGATACGTTTGGGGCATACAACGTATGTACAATCTTCGTGCTGTACTTTCATTTTCAGATACTTCCATTGTGACACTCTAGCAATGAAGTGGCTTACATTGAAGTCTAATATAAGTAGCCGGCATTACAATAGAACCTGTAACGCCATTATATATAGCATTTCTGTAAGTAGTCAGGCAAATCGCTGCATTTACTGAAAATTTCAGATACAGCATTTAATATGGCGCCAAAATTTCCAAAATTGTACGTAACTATGGGAGCATAAGGCACACCCTTTGTTAACACTTTGATGGTCGCATTTTTCAGAAAAAAGTTTGTTCTTGCCGCCGGCATATAATGACGAAAACTACTGGCTGCCGTCGGCACTTTTTGTAAGCTTTATTACAAATTAAAGATATTAATTCTTTATACTGTTGTCTGACATCTGATCGCTAATATTCGACAGATTATCAGTGTACACCTCGTCAGTTTCACACATTTTTAAGAGTATTTTCTTTAAATTTATAAATACAGCTTTTGATTTGAGCTTTTGATAATATGTACCATTGGTATAATATTATATATGTATATTCAGTGTAAATTCTAAGGATACAAATAACTATAATACAAATAGCAAGAAAAGGTAAGAAAAGTTATTGAATATATAATCTATATCGAAAAGAGCAGGCCAAAGCTAAGTTGATCTCAAAATCGGATCATGTATAGCAATCACATTCGGCTGATCAAAGAAAAGTGGACTGAAGTCAAAGCACGCTAGGTCATATGGGAAGATCGTAAGCGACTGCACGAACACGTTGCGGCCAGTGACCGAGTCGCCGCCGAATAGATGTTTATGGCTAATCTCTCCACATGACGTAATTTAGGCCTAGAGAGCAGGGAGAGAGTGGCAAATTGCATCACGTGACCCGGTCTCCTCTGATTGGATCTGGTAATCAAGCTTCGTAGACCCATGGGGGTATGAATGCCTAGGGTTTAGGTTAGATGATTGCAAAAGCAATACGCTATTGTCACCTTGTGCTGCAATTTCCTTCTCAATTGATAAGGTCTTTGTAAGTGACATATCATTAATCTTGGAAGTATATACCTTCCTCTATTGTACATATATACATGAAATAAAATTACAAAGTTTTACATTTCAAATATCAGGATTTGTGCATATTGTAAAATGCTTGTCGGGTGCAGTGCTTTCAAATGCACGAACTCTAATAAAGACGGATATTGCTGCACAACATATACCCAAGATCCAAACTGATCTGAGACAAAAATGGATTGATGCTGCCGGAATAACTGGAAACCTTCAAAATTAGCTTTACTGTGTGAGGTTAGTACTGAAGCATGTATACAAACTGACAAGATACTTAAAAATCCTCTTATGGAAATTTGCGTGCTTATTAAAATTTAAGTGATTAAGAGTAATAAACTAGTAATACGGTACTAATTTCATAATTTATTAATTTTGTAGATATGTTTAAAACTTAATAATACGAGGGTTGTCCAAAAATTAAAGATCTTTATTGTTTTTCGGTGATACGGAAATTGTTTTTCAAAAGCAGTGGCATGTAGTGGGGATCCTCCCCTCCACAACGAGCGGTGAGCAGTATCGGTAGCTGTTTTAATCTGGTCTTGGGGTCCGTTTCACATGGAGGATCCGCTGTTGAATCCCGCCGCCTGCGAGGTGCATTCAGTCATTCGCTTTCTCAACCACGAAAGAGTTCGCCCCGTTGAAAATTTTAAAAAACTTCAGAAGGGCAACCTTGGAAGTTTTTTGCTTGTTTTGCTTGGATTGCCCTTTATCATCCATTTCAAACGAACGCCAAGGCCAGACTAAAGCAGCTACCGATACCAGTGTTGTTAACGGGCCGAAAATTTTTATATATTTTACACAGTTTACATATGTATATATATATATATGTATAATATATTTCTATATATGTAAAATATATTATATATGTATAAAATATATTAAAATTTTCAACATCTTTGAAAAAATTTTACATAGGCGACTAATGATCTCTTATTTATTAGTGACCAGTACGTTACTGAAGCTACATTGGATGCGCATGCGTCTGAAATTTGGCCGTCTAATAACATTGAGCAATACAGCTCGTTGTAGAGGAGAGAGTCTCCGCTACATGCCACTGCTGCCAACTTTTGAGAAACAATTTCCGTATCGCCGAAAAACACAATAAAGGTCTTTAATTTTTACAACCCTTGTACTCGATTTTTATTTAAAACTGTGATTTTAATGATATCATCCGAGTTTGATTATCAATGGAGATGATAACTGCAGAGAAAAAAATTGTAATTTTTCGGCAATACATATATATATAAGATATTATATCATTAAAAATATGCATATTTATTTATACAGCATTTATATAATAAAAAATCATGAATTTAATAATGTGTCATCGAAATATTTATCCGTATTACAAATCAAAGTAACCAAGACTCCTTATAGTTCAAAGAATTGGAAAGGATAGTAGGGCAGTAGGAGTCAAGCGCAGAAGACGTCGCGCAAATAATATATCTATGAAGTGTCGAACTTCTTTATTCACTAAAATGCGCTTACATGTTTCAGCTCATTTTTGAACCCTCCTCAGAGACAACAAAAATTAACATATATAAACTGTAAATAAAAATTATCTTATCATGGTGAGCAATTCTCGAGTCCTATTTCGAGAATTTAAACGCCAATAAGAGTGAAATAAAACGAAAAAAGAAAGATAAACGAAAAAAGGAAATAATAAAAATATCGAAATAGAAAATATGAAAATCTAATTTATCAAAAACCTTAAGATTATAATTAATCATCTCGAAAATAAGGACGCTCACCCTGATCACATCAAATTACAAACTATATCGCAAACATTACTATAAATTATTCAAAAACCGGTTCTCGATATTTTAGCCAGTTAGTAATTTATGTTTCATTATTAAAGTATTAGAGAATGATTATCCATTGAATTTTATATTTGAGAATATTAACAATCGTTTGAAGAAAATTATTATGAAAATTAAAACTTTTCAGGAGCATATAACCAACCTTCGTTGTTAAGAAGTCATATATTCTAAAAAAACTAGTACAATTTGTATACGTTTCGGTCAACATTTGACCATCTTCAGTACATTTCTAATAACATTATATTAAAACGAAATCAATCGATAGTGATCCTAATCTAAAAACGCAAAAACTTTCGCTTAATCCTATATTTTAAATAGAAATATCGCATTTTTTTGAAAAAAGGCGTATGAAGATAAATTTAATAATTATACAACGGTTCGCAACAATTAATATGGTGACGTACAAATCTTTATTATTTATTATTAAATGAATTTTCATATTGGTATGACTACTGTTGATTTAATGTCAAGAGGTACAATTTTCTTCTTGATCTGACAACGAATTTTTTATATATGAATACAAGACCAATTTAAGTCTTTTTTATGTTTTATTGGAACTCTCTACATGTATTCAATACCGTGATCGGACCCACAGGAGACACGCAAGTGGTCAGTTCTATGTGTGAATTAAATATGAAAATTAGAAAACAGTTTAATTGTTCAGAATTTAAAAATTTGTGTTATAGATTTATTAATTGTATTATTTAACAATATGTCAATAATAAATTATTTGTTTTATAGAATAACTTATTACAACCGAAAGAAAAACGAACAAAGAGAAAGAGAAAGAAAGCAAAGAAATTAGACAATAATTTTCAAAAACTTACGCGTATCTCACTGTACACATCACACTGATATTGCACACTTACATGTTATTAATAATAACGTACTTTTCTTTGTATGTCGAGAGTCCGAAATTCGGTCTATTTATACTTTTCACACAGAGAGGGGACGAGAGGGGAGAAGGGGGGTTGACGAGAGAATTGAGTAAGAGGGGATAGAGTTATTGTTTAAGAAGAGGGAGGTATACGTCAGGAAAACGATCGGTATCACTTTGCTTATTTAAGGTATCTGTATGCATTTTTATGTAGATCATTTCTGAAATGCTTCTTTTAAAAAAAGATTGTTCAAAATCTAAAATTTCAGTGTTATTCCAATCCATAACATGTCCATCACTTATTCGATGATTTGAAATTACAGACAGCGATTCAACCGGTTTTTTGATATCGTTAATATGTTCTTTTAAGCGTGTTTTTAATTTTCGTTTTGTTTGGCCCACATATGTATGATTGCATTCTTTGCAATCTATTTTGTATACTACACCCGAATGATCATCTTTACTTATTTTGTCCTTGCCTAAAGTAATAAATTTATTAAGACTATTTAAGGGTTTGTACACTGGTTGGAGGTTGTATTTTTTCAAAATTCCTTTGAATTTATTTGAAGTCTTTTTTAAAAATGGTATAATAAAATAATTTGTCTTTTTTGTTAATTCACCATCGAAGTTCTGATCCATGTTATTTATTATTTCGAAATTATATTTGTTGGAAAGTATAATAATTCTGTCTTGGATAGTCTTAAATAACATTTGTAAGGGATAACCGTTGTTGAGGAGGGAGCTAATTAAGGATTCCATGTTTTTTTGTTGGAATTTGGGATGCGAAAGAAATAAAACCTTGTCCACCAAACTCGTCACCACACCTCTCTTTTGTGAAAGCGGGTGGTTTGAGAAGAAATTGAGATATCTACCAGAATTAGTTGGTTTTTTATACAAATCAAAAATGATGTAACCATCATCGTATATTAATTTTAAGTCTAAAAAATTGATACAATACTCATCACCATGATCGACCGTAATTTTAATGCGTTCATGATATGCATTAAAGGAATCTAATATATCATTAATTTTATTTTTAGAAGCTGCAAGTACAATGTCATCCACATATCTATAATAAACCGGTATGTGTGTAATTAAATTTTGAAAAATATTTTTTTCTAAATCCTGAATCACTAAATCAGCCAAGATAGGTGATAATGGAGATCCCATAGGCAACCCAAAAATTATTATAGTTGGAAATAGAAAGAGTGTTGTTGATGAATAGTAGGATAGAAGCAGTGCAGCCTTCATGGTTCACTGTTCCTTTCATTCGTGGTATTACTGAGAAGTTTAGCAGATTGAATAGCGAGTGTATGAGGGTATCGTTCTATAGTACTAATAAATTGCGAAAATTCATTAGGGTACATAAGGACCCTTTCCCGCGTGACAAGAAGTCAAATGTTGTTTATAAGATCTCGTGTAAGAGTTGCGATGCAAGTTGTGGGACAGACGTGTAGACAGCTGAAGTCAAGAATCACAAAGCATAAGAACCATATCAGATGGAACATCTCTACTACGTAATGTCATAACGGAGCATCGGTTACAAGAAGGCCATGATTTCTACAGAAAGAGATTGATTTCGGAGATGATATTTATCAGGAAACAGATGCACGGACTCAATTTGCAGACGGATATAGAGGAGCTTCCCAAGGCCTATCTTTCGATCATAGACAAGCTATAAAGGCTTGAGTTGTTGTCACGTCTAGTCAGTCAGTGTCGTTGGTACGTAGTAATGAGTCTTTTTGGCGTAATTTTTTATTACTTTCCAACTTTCATTTTTATGGAATTGATTAACGTTTCAATGCGAAATTTTTCATTTGTAAGCTTCAATAATACTAGCTAAAACTGAAAGTTACTCACTGTGTTTGATACTGACTGGCTAAAATATCGAGAACCGGTTTTTGAATAATTTATAGTAATGTTTGCGATACAGTTTGTAATTTGTGATCAAGTTGAGCGTTCTTATTTTCGAGATGATTAATTATAATCTTAAGGTTTTTGATAAATTAGTTTTTCATATTTTCTTTTCGATATTTTCATTATTTCCTTTTTCCGTTCTTTCTTTTTTCTGTTTTCGTTTTAATTCACTCTTATTGGCGTTTAAATTCTCGAGGTAGGGGTGCTCACCATGATAAGATAATTTTTATTTACAGTTTATATATGTTAATTTTTATTGTCTCTGAGGAATGCTAAAAAATGAGCCGAAACATGTAAGCGCATTTTAGTGAATAAAGAAGTTCCACACTTCATAGATATATTATTTGCGTGACGTCTTTTGCGCTTGAGTCTCCTACTGCCCGTATTCTTTCCAGTTCTTCGAAATATTTATATTAATAATCATAAATTTTTATTAATTGTTGGTAACGTCATCGTCCTTCAATTATCTCCGGGCTCCATTGATAATTACGAAAATTTGCCCAGGACCGAGGGTCTTTAATAGTTTCTTGTCGGTGATATAAATGTTTTATAATATAATTCCCATAAGCCAACATAAAAAAAATATCCATAACATCAATGTAATAATTTCTCACTCAGTATCAATATATTAAATTCAATATACAATAATACGAGTGTATATAACGATTACGTTGTTGCGTGAAAAATTCTAATATGATGTTATATTAATGATAGTTGATGGGACAGATATTTTTTTTTTATTTTTTAGATTCATTTCCACTTACCAGAATTATTCCGCGTTGATAGCAAAAAAATTATGAGGAAAAGTGTCATACCAAGTTTACTTTGTAAATGTGATGAATCATAAAATGAATTGTAAAATTAGAAAGAAGAAAAAAATTGAAACATGTTTTTCATAATGATTGTTGGGTAAAAAAACTGTCTGTGGACATAAAAATGTTAGAGGAATCAGCTAATAAAACAGTATTTACAAAAAAAGGCAATATCAATGATATCTGCAATACACATATTAAATTCTTACAAATCTATGAAATAATGCAAATTAAGTTACAAAATATTATACAAGAAAATGAAGTTTCAAAAGAAAGATTTCATCATTTACAGGATGATTTGACACATATAAAGTCCTTTACATTTGATATGTAATGCATTAACTCCTTGATCATGATGGTTAATTTTACATATATTTCCAATTATGTAAATTCTGTAAGACGTCTTATTCTAAGAGATAAAATTTTTAATATTACTTCTGATCATGATATACATGCTATTTATATAGAATTTATTGACGATTACAACTACTTAAGATTTCAAAAGTGAAAATTTGAATATGTATATGTTTTTATATTAAAGCGATTTGGTAATAAAGTAAAGTTTGTTGTAAAATAATTGTTTGATTTTTTAATCGTAAAAAACATAAAAGATTTATTACAAACATCATTAAAAATATATATGTCATTAATCAAGAAAAATATAAAATATTTGTTCAACAAATTTTTAAGATACATTACACAGCATTTATTATAAATTGTCACATCTATAATAAGAAAAGAAAAATACTGATAATTCAATCATATAAAATTGGCAATTTTTTTATACAACAACTATTATTATGAATAACATGTTTCAATTTTTTTCTTTTTTCTAATTTTACAGATTCATCACATTTGCAAAACAAACTTGGTATGGCATCTTTCCTTATAATTTTTTTGCTACCAACGCGGAATAATTCTGATAAATGGAAATGAACTTAAAAAATAAGAGGTACACATTAGAGAAAAATATCTGTCCAATCAATTATCATTAACATAACATAAATGTGCTAGAATTTTTTGCACAACTACGTAATCATTACATACACTCGCTACTATTATATACTATTACGAGTATATTGGAATTAATATATTGATATTGAGAAATTAACATTGATGGTTATTTTTGATGGTGTTTACAGAAGTTACAGTTATTATAAAACATTTATATGCATGATTTGGTACCTCACACAGTACAGCTGATTTTGAAAGTTTCCAATCAGAAATTCCGGCAGTATCAATTTTTGTCTCAAGTTTAGATTTTGGGCAAATGTGCAGCAATGTCCGTTTTTATTAGAATTCGTGCATTTGGTAGCACTGCACTTGCCAGGCATTTTGTAATAATATGCATAAATCCTGATATCTGAAATGTACAAATTCGCAGTTTTATTTCATGTATATATGTACAATAAAGGAAGGTACACACTTTCAAGATTAATAATATATATCACTTACAAAGACCTTACCAATTGAGAAGGAAATTGCAGCACAAGGTGACAAGCGTACTGTTTTTGCAGTCATCTAACCTAAACGGCATATTATGACTCTATGGAATTTGATTACCAGGTCCAATAAAAGGAGACCGGATCACGCAATTTGCCACTCTCTCCCTGTGAAGCTCTCTATTTAGACCCCGTTAAAGTTTCTAGAAGAGACTGGTCATGCTGCCAAAATAGCGTGTTTGAAATGGGTGCGTGTGTGCGCTCTCTCTCTCTCTCTCTCTCTCTCTCTCAACTGGTTATAATAGTGCTCGGAATTAGTTGCACATTTCGGACCGATTTCTGAAGCGCTGGCTATTTTTTCCTCACTACCGCTCAACGCATAATGGCCGAGCCTCCGGATCGTGTTTATCAGGAGCATCGCAGTATAAGAAATATGCTGCGACCAAACCTTCTAGTTATAATCGTATAAATTCATAATTAATGTATTTTCCTTCCTACATTATTGTTATTTTTTTAATAATATGGTGATTGAACACCATATTAATAAGTAAATTTTTAGTGAATGTAATGTACTTTTAAAAAATTACTTTAATATCTAACGAGAGCTTTTCAAAATACTATAATAAAATATTTTTTCATTAAGTATTTTCCGAGTTATGAGGCTCGAAAGTTACAGTATACCATCAGCATTGAATATTATTTAGTATTCCTCTTATTTTTATTTTTACGTAAAAATGAATTTTTTATGCAAAAATAAAAATAAGAAGAATAATCTCCAATGGTATTGATCATAACAAATGTTATTTAGGTCATGTTCCTAAACAACATTCAAAGGTTTTAGCTATCGTTTTAGTACCTTGAATAACGCCAATACCGAACTCACCTCAAAAAATACTTTATAAAAAAATATTTTATTATAGTGTTGTAAACTTGTAAGTTGTGTTGTAAAGTTGTAGTATTGAAAAGCTCTCGAGGTTAGCTACCAATTGGGAGTTCCATTTGAAAAATTTAACGTGACCATTCTCTGATCTTAACAACGCCGCCCAAGGTCAAAACCAATGGTACCCTTTTAAGAAAATAATTGTGTAAGAACGAAAATATTTTAATGATAACAATAAATAAGGAAAAGTACACTGGCAATGAGAGTCAAGCGCAGTAATTGGAGCGCAACAAAATTATCAGTGATTTATTAATCAATAAATAACCAACGTTTCGGCATCATTCCGAGCTATCATCATGAATACATTACTTATTCATTATTGTCTCAAGCTCCACTTGGAAAGTCATATGTATGTCTCTTACAATGGTTGCAAGACCAAGTGATTTTGTATCTTGCAACGAGACTATACTCATTTAATATATTTTAAAAAAGACTTCACAGAAAAAAATAGCTAAAAACTTTACTGATTCAGCAAATCTACAGTCGTAATATATACATAGTCAATTTTCTATATTAAAGTAGCAAAGTTGACAGTTGAATAACATTAACGATTTGTTAAAACTTCTAATGAAATCTTCTTAGTTGTAGACATTAAATTCGCGAAGTAAGTTATGGATTTGCTGTACGACCCCATTTTTTTCCCGTGTTAATAGAAAGACTTACGAAAAGAAGCCGAGATTTATGATAGAAACCATGATCAGTCGAATTAACAAGCTTGAGTAGAATATTAAGAAATTTTGTCATAAAAAACAAAAAAAACATACATGCTAACTAAACGAATGTTAGAGTTAAAGTGATATTCAATACGAAATCGTAGTGGACAAAACCTTATTTATATTTTGTTTATTATTGGCACGTATATGTGATATAAGAATTCAGTGTCTGATTATAAGTTAATCCTATTCCTCTGTCTTTTTATGTATAGTATTTTAGATATTAGTCTTTTGTCTAAAAATTTTTCTGGATCAACAATTTTCACGTTCTCCCAATTAATTCCGGGTTATTATTGATTCTGTGGACCGTGATTACGATTTGGTCGTCGTGTTTCTATTAATATGATTGCGATGTTCAGAAATTCGGGTCTTGAGTTTATTTGCATGTTTGTCCTCTATGTATGTAGCATCGCAATCATTACATTCTATTTTATGAACCACGTTTATTCTTTTATTTGTTAAGAGAACGTTTTTGTGTCCTTTCATAAAGCATCCAAATTTGTTTAAACTAAAAAACAAAAGTTTTGGTAAATATCGATAATAATGGACCCAGCTCGGATGACCTTTACCTTGGTATATATTGTCAAGGTTATGACTCTGACTGACTTTGAGATGGTGCTTGTCCTTCGTTTAAAAGTTATCAACAAAAAAAGTTTGGTACATGATTGGATTAGGGTTATTATATATTACTAAACTTCCTGAGAATTTTTACATTTAATGGGTGTATAATTTTTTTTTTTATATCGGAGGGGAAATACCTAATGCATCCCGGACTTTGGGGTTATATGGGGTTTGCATCCATTAAACCCCCCCCCCCCCCCCGGATGTCCTGTACTGGTTCTGACCGAGGGTCTTTAGGAACGCGCGCAGTATACTTCCGGAGACCCTCGAGACCCGCCGACCTCAGGATCGGCCCTAACTCGCCGGGGAACTTTGTCATTTCCGGCTATCGGGTGGCGACTTATATATGGAGATATTCCGCTCCGCCCCGTTGGTGTTAAAGGGCTGAGTTGGGACCGCCGTCCCTCCGGCCGGTTGTCCCAACTCCTCTCCGCCGTGCAGGCGTTTTCACGCCAGGCAGAGCTTTCTTTTTTTAGACAATTCGCCAGCTTGTTTGCTGACGGACTGCTCCTTCCCTGGCGGAATGGGGGAGGGGGGGGGGGGCAAGCCAGACTCATCTCCAGCCAGCATCAAGTGGTGCTGGCGGCCGGAGCTCCTAGGTCCCCCGGCATTCCGCCATTCATGGCGATTGGGGAGGAGGCTGTCACGATCCCCGGAGGGATAACCCTGTTCTCCTCCCCGTCATGCCTGAGGGCAGATGCCTGCCCCTTAAGCCTTGCTTTTGTCCTACTAGCCGGCCTGTCGGTCACGGTCTGTAGACCTGTTTCCGGCGGGTCGGCTATCTCCTCTTTCTCCTTCGACACGCGGGGGAGGATCTTCGCGCTCCTCGTCGGAGCGCGACGTGCGCCGCGGCAGCACGGTTTGGCGGCCCTCGCGGCGGACGCGAGGGATTTTCCTGCGGGCCTCGCCCAACCCCGCCGCCATTCCTCGGAACACTCCCTCTAGATGGTGAAGAAAAAGAGTCACCGACCGGGGCTCTCTTCCGCTGTTTTTCAGCCCTCTCCTTCCACGACATCACCGTTTCGCATAAGGAGGAGACCACCCTTTAGGCACCTACCCTCTCCCCTCCCTCCCGTCGACCATGGCCTTGACCACGGTCGGCAGAGAGAGGTTCTCTCCCACTTCTTAGAGCAAGATTCCGAGCTCCACCGCCCAGGCTGGGTACTGCTCTAAAGTGTGCTGCGCGGAGTCTTGGTCCCCGTCACAATGGTGACATTGCGTCGTCAGCTCCTTTCCAATGCGACTCAGGTACTCACCGAAGCATAATGGGTATATAATAACCTAATTCTAATCCAACCATGTGCAGTATTAAACACTATTTTATACTTTTATTTACATTTAATGGGTATATAATAACCTAACTTTTTTTTGAGGGGGAAATGTCTACGCATACCCTCGGGCCCTCGAGAACGAAACCGAGAATTATGTGGGACTTGCATCCACTAAAACCTTCGCCAGTGTCCTTCATTGACTTGTTTATGCGGATGTCCTGGGCATGCATGTAGCATTCATCCAGGACGGCCGACCTGACTGGTCGGTCCTGACTTTCGGTGGATCTAACTTACAGTTAGGCCCACCGATGTCTCCGGGAAAAGGGCATTGACTTCCCTTCAGGCGAGGAAGGGGCACTGCCCTCTCGCTTCGCCTCCTCTTGGTGTTACGAGGGGGCAGAATCGACTCCGGGTTTTCACTCGGAGCCGATTCCCTCGCCTGAAAACTACCGTAAAAGCGTGCGGCAGTCGCCGGGCTCACTTTCGTGTTAGGAGGCCCGCCACGTATTGTGACCTTGATGGCAACCCGGCACTCACTAGGCTTAATCTCGGAGGGGAGAGGGAGGGCGTGTCGCGTTGCACCGACAGGGGCCGATACTATCGCCGGCCGCCTGGACGGGAGCGACCGGAGCACCGACGCAGCTTCTCCGCTCGTCTTCCACGTCTTTCTTCAGGCCTAGTCCGCTTCCTGATTCGTTCGGCCTTCTCCTTCTGCAGCATGGCAGCCTCGCAGAAGGAGGAGACTATTCTGCACTGGTCGCCGCGCAGCATGGCTGCGACCATTGTCGGCGGCGATAAATCTTCCCCGATTGACCAGACTAGAGCGACTCTTTCGTCCGCCCACGCCGGACAATGTTCTACAGGGTGTGACGTCGAGTCGAGCTCGGCGCCGCAATGGTGACACTTCATGGTCAACTTTTTGCCTATCCGACACAGCTCTCCGAAGCATCCATACCCGGAGAGCACTTGCATTATGCGATACGAGAGGGCACCATGGTCGCTCTCGATCCACTCATTAAGGTGGGGACTGATAGCCCGCACAACCATTTGATGAAGGGCGCTTGCGCCCAGAGCTCTACGATCTAGAGGTCCATCACTCTCCTGGCCTCGATGGCGAGAGAGGGCGGATGTTCCCTCCTCATGCGAGCGGCCTCTAACCAGCGGAAGATTTCCGCCCGCCCGTGCGCTATCAAGTCCGCAAAAGGAACTCCCGCGATGGCTGTTGCGGCGGCATACGACACCGTCTAGGCTCTTGTAAAGCCAGTCGGCGCTGCACCCGGCTCAGAATTTTTCTGAGCCGTGTGCTCGCTGACACCTGATCCCAAACCGCGTAGAGGAGCGCCGCCAGAACGATATATGCATATATGCTCGCCACTCTCGGGCCGTGCAGGTTTGGTATGATGCCCACGAGGGCGTCAACCTGACCGCACAGCTTGGGACTCAGCTGCTCGAAGTGAACGCTGAACTTTCATCACTCGTCGAGGGTAAGTCTTAGATATTCATAGTCAGCCCCATCCTCGCAGTCACAATTCTCACCTTAATGTCGATTGGAGGTGGCTTCTTTTTTTAATCCTCCTCCTTGTCGAAGACGAAGATGGGTTCGGTTTTCTTTGGTACCTCCTCCAACCCTATTTCTCGGAGTGAATCGACTATGGATGCCACCGTGATATTGGCAGCAGTGGCCGCGTCCCCCCAGTCTCTCTCTCCTGCAATTATGAAGGTGTCATCTATGTAACAAACGGTATGACATCCTGATGAAAAAAAAGGGTTAGATTATTACATATATACCCATTAAATGTAAATACTCGGAAAGTGGTATATAATAATTTAATCCTAACCCAACTATGTACCAAACTTTTTTTATTGATAACTTTTAAACGAAGGACAAGTATCATCTCAAAGTCACTCAGAGTCATGACAATATAGCCTTGACAATATAGCCAAAGTCATTCGAGCTGGGTCCGTTATTATCGATATTTATCAAAGTTTTATTTTAAGATCGTTCTTTATTTTATTAAACCTTTCGGATATTCTTGTGATGTATGGAATAACAAAACAGTTGTTTTTGTAACGTTATTATTGTTAAAGTCTGCGTTCAAATAAATAACAAAAATACAAGGACTCTTCGTATATAAAATAAATAAAAACATAATAATCTGACTGACAAAGTCTGTGTGAATGAAACTGCCTCTTGGCTTACGGTTCCATACATTCCTCGTCACATGGAGAAATTTAGAAGATTTTAATAATAAAAACGACATCAGGATATCTTTTCATAGCCCCAACAAAATGGGTAAATACATAAAAGTAGTAATACTAACAGAAGGATATTTGTACTCGTACATCGAAAAGCAATGTAATATATAAAATATTGTGTAACAATTGCGATGCGTCTTATATTGGACAGACGGGCAGACAATTAAAAACCAGAATTACTGAACATCGTAATCATATCAGGCATAAAACTTCTGTCCGTTCTGTCATCACTGAACATAGTCTACAATGTAATCACGATTTTCAATGGGACAACATCAAAATCTTAGATGAAGAGCCTTGTTATAGGAAACATTTAATTTCCGAAATGCTTTATATTAAGAAGCAGAAAAACAGTCTTAATTTACAAACGGACACTGAAGGTCTTCATAAGGCATATTTACTCATTGTATAATAAATAAAGTTTGACTTTTTTTATACTGACGGCCCGTCTCTTCTCTCAGTGCGTGGTGATTCGTTTCAGCGAGCGTTCACATTAGTCGATGCACAATGTCCGTTTTTTCACATCTGCATTCTACTCTTCTTTATGCTTTTATACTGGTATTTGTTATACTTATATGGATACATTTGGTTTGTTGGTAAGTTTTTACTTTTTATCGTAATTACGGTTGTCAATTTATTTAAGTTTACTTTTTTCATAAGAGGTCTTTTTCTTTTTTCTTTTTTATCAACTAGAACTTTGCTATGAGACATGACACTTTTTTGACTGTTCAATCGTACGAATAATGTTTAGTTCTACATCGAGACTCAATCGAACTGCGTGTATTCTTAATCTGTGAACTTTTGCGAAAATTAGTTTTTAATTCTGTTTCCATTATGTTAACATCTGAAGAGGGCTCAATCTGGTAGCCGGAACTTGTAATGTTATATGTTTACCTTTCACCGTTATTATTTCTTAGTATACATCTTTTCTTCTTTTTTTTATCTTTTCTGTACTTTTAATTTATGTCTTTAATTGTATGTCTTTTTAAAGGAATACGCTAACTCTTACTTCGCCCTTCATTTGTTGTTAGTTATTGTTTTTATTTTTATTTTTATTTTTATTTTTTAAGTTAGTCTCAATTTTTATAAGATATTTTAGTCTATTGTTAATAGTGTTAAAAATGAACCATAATGGATAGTCATTGTTTGTAAGAGTGTCGGCTATAAATTTTAAATTCTTTTCGTGATAAGGTGGATGCGAATAAAAATAATAATTTTGTTGCGCTCCAATTACTGCGTTTGACTCTCATTGCCAATGTACTTTTTTTTATTTATTGTTAATATTAGAGAGTCTTATTTCATTACTTCTTACGTTTAAATTCCACATGCTAAAATAAATATGCGGCAAAATATCTCATTGTTTTTTAACTTTATATTTTAGACTTTTGGAGATTTTGTAATTAAATTGTTAAAAGCGTGAATAAAACAACGAGAAATCAACATAATAAGTCGATTACGTATCAAATTTTTAAAATTTTATATTCAGTTACAACATTGTGCCTCCACATTTGTATCATGTTTATATCATCTACAACACAAAAAATCAACAACACAAAAAAATCTACACTCCAAAAAATCAAATGCTAATTTTATATACAAACGTAACTCATACATAAATAAATTAGTAAAAATTAAATTGAATGATATCTATAAGAAATTAAATGCGTCACATTCGGAGATCTTCCGTCTAATAAGAAAGATTGAAAAACATTTACCAATGGATATTCGCAATTCATTTTTTCAAAGACATGAAAAATCTCTTTTCTACTTTCATGAACAATAAAAAAAATTAATTAAACAGAAAAATGAAATGGTTAATCTCAAAACAGATAAATCGCAAATTAGAGGAAATTGAGCCAATAACATACCATTATTTCAATTCACGTAATGAATCCATTAACAAACATTTATTTTTTTAGCCAAAGAAAACAATAATAAAGAGCATAAAGAACATATTTAAACAATAGTGGTCAATCCTGATTCTTACAAAATTCCACCTATATCTTAGTCTTAATTCTGTCAAAGATAAATGGTTCATAAATTTATCATCGATAACAATACTACAAGATGTTCAAAAAATTAAGAGTCAATATTTCTTTACAAATAACTTTGAAAAGACATTATTAGAATTCATAAAAAACTGAAAATATTAGTATTAAAAAATTATCAAAAAACCCACAATTAAATATAAGAAATAGAATTATTCCAATTTTCAACAATCTTTCCTCTTTTTCGACAAAAAATAATTTTACTAGCAAAAGAATATATAGTTTACTTAGATCCACGAAAGTATTTATTAAAGATAATCCAAACATTATTTTCACGAAGGCAAAGGGAAATTCAACGATTGCTCTTCAAAGAGATGTACATAGAAAAAATGAATAATATGTCAAAAGATAAAGAAACTTATCAATTAATTAAAAAAGATCTAACTAACTAAATTATCACAAACTTGCATGATCTTGTTAAAGGATGAAATAGTTTTGAATATATAATAATATTACAACTTCCATATATAATCATCTGAATTGCAGTAATGCGAATTCACCGAGAGCTTATAGATTTCTCAAAATTCACAAATAAGGTTGTTCGTTTAGAAATCATTGTGTCGTTAGACAGCCCTTTATAGCCCTTTATAGCTCTCAATTTAGCTCTGTTTTTACACAATATAATCTCAAAAAGTATTCTTAAATCTTTTAGTTATATTGACAATAGTTTCAAGAATGTTGAAAAATTATCTAACATACGTCTTGACAATAATTTTATTTTCATTTCTCTTGACGTTATCTCCTTATTTACTAATATTCCAATAGATTTATTGAAAATATTTTCCGATCTTGGAATTTTATTTCACAACACACGAACATATCAAAAAATGAATTTTTAAAAGCCATTTCTTTAGTCTTAAACTCCACTTATTTTACTTTCAATAATAGCATTTATAAACAAACATTTGAGACGTCCATAGGCTCTCTTCTATCTCCAGTAATTGCGAATCTAGTACTATGTGACTTGCAATCTCGCGAGATAAAACTCAAGAAATTTTTAATATTTTTAATTCGTTTCCAGGTTACTCTTTACCGTTGAGATTGGGGGAAGTAAGTTGAATTTTCTTTAAAGATCATAAAACAACAACAAAATCGAGTTTGACTGGAATCAAAAAGCAACTCTCTTTCTCAGGAAGATACCTAAATTTTTACTCTCAACCCACTCTCTCTTTCAAAAGAAAGGTACAATTATAGGCATGACGGACAGATCCTTTTTATTATCGCATTCACGAAAAGAATTTAAAATTGATAGTAGACACTCTTACAAACAATGACTACCCATTACGGTTTATTTTTAACACTATTAACAATAGAATATTAACAATAGAATTAATACTAGAATATCTTATAAAAAAATCAGATCAACAACTTAAAAAATAAAAATACAAATAAAAACAATAATAACGTTACAAAAAACAACTGCTTTATTATCACAGGAATATCCGAAAGATTTAATAAAATAAAGAACGATCTTAAAATGAAACGTGATGAAATCATAGCGGTCTTTCAGACCATCACTCCGGATATGGCGCACTGTGCTGCGCGGCAAATTTCTCGGAGAGTCGAACTTTGCGTGCAAGAAAGGCACTTCGAGCAGTTGTTACATTAGTGTAAGGATAGAGTGGATTAGGCCTACTGGGGAAAACCACTTAAAAAAAAAATGCGCTAATCTATCTACCTCAAGGTGGTGTGAAAACGATAGCGTTTCCTATCTGCGTACAAAATTCGGTAAATGTACACCAAAAGTAGATGAAAAATAACATCCTGTAAAATCAATGCATAAAACAAAATGAATTTTTAACAATATCCACAATTCTAATTTTTTTCTTCTTATCATATCGTACCTTGTCGTACTACAAATTCGCGATTGATCTTCCATTGTTTGTCTCTGAAAGTATATTAAAACATAGCACGCGAAAAATTAAAGGCTCAGTTTGTCTTCCAAAAATAAATAATATTCAAGAGAGTATAATGATCGTAACGAGATTTTTTAGAAAAGCATTTTAAAGCTTAAAGTCTCTACTTTCGAGATAGGTAATTAATATTTCGATCTCTCTGATTGACTTTTTACAAAGTTATAGGAATATACATGGAGAGCTGTCAAATCTAAAAATTTTGTACAGATTTTACAAAGTTCCATGATCTAAATTAAAAATTGCAAATAAATTCTAGTGTTTGAAGAGTGAATTTTTAATTTGCTTCTCTGTGGATAGTCTTACGATTCTTTTTTACCGAGTTATTCAACATTGAAGTGAAAGGATTAGTTTTCGCTTCAATGTTGAATAACTCAGTGAAAAAATATAATATAATGCTTAAAAGGTAAATTAAAGGTAAAGATTCACTCTTTCAAACGCTGTAAACAGAATTTGTTTGCGATTTTTAATTCAAGTCATGAAACTTTGTAAAATACGTACAAAATTTTTAGAGATTTGAAAACTATCCATTTACAATCTCTATAACTTTGTGAAAAATTAATTAGATCGAAATGTCAATCAATCGGCCTCGAAAGTAGAGACTTCAAGCTTTAAAATATTTTTTTTTTAATCTCGATGATTATTTTTGACGAAATTACATTCTCTTGAACATTACCTATTTTTGGAGGACATACTAAGTGATCCTTCAATTTTTTGTGTAGTGTATTTGTAACATCAAATTCTTTTATCGTTTCTTATTGTTTCCTTTTTCACGAAATGTGAAAGTCTATTATTTTTAATATTCACGATTAATTCTTCTTTCATAAGTATCTTATTAGAGAATTACGATATACATGAAATACTTATTATGGATAATATAGCATAATATGCTACGCTTTTTGTAATAATATGATAGAAAAACATATACATGTTCTTCAATTTTACAATAGATTACGATGATAATTAATTATATTTCGAGAGCACAATGCTATGTTAAATATCATTGATACGATTAACAACAAAGAGCTTTTTTGGTAATTATGCGATAATGAGCTTAGAGTTTCTACTACTGTAAATACACTATTAATTATGGCAGATTTTCAGTGATTTTTGAAGTATATATAGAAAGAGAGATTACAACAAACTTGCAATGAAACATTACGTCTTTATTGATATTTTATCGTATTCAGATGAAATCATATTCTCCTAACAGGAAATGATAGAGAATGATGGAGAATGATATTATTTCTTTCGGATACCTTTTTTCTTAAAATTTTGTCCTTTTGAGATTTAGAGAAGTGACAGATTATGATAGAAATTAATTAGATTTTCTGTAGATTTCATCGGTTTCATAGATTCCATAGGTTTCATCGCTTTCTCTTTTTCGACATTTTTATTCATCGAAGTTTATTATGTCTTATGTTTTATTTATCTTATTTTTGCAGTGTTATTATTACATATGTAATGTAATCGCGAATGTGCGTAGCGGTCATCGACGCGAGTCCTTTTGTGCAGTGCGGTAAGAGGTGTGAGCGGCGATGTCGGGCGCTAAGCAACGGCGCACTTTCTCTCGTATCTTTCCAACGCGCTGCCGGCGCAGCCGGCATGTTTGAAAAAATAGGCCGGATTGTACTTCGAGCGGCCGGAGCATTTCTATCGGCGCGCTCTCATTAGTACAATTATAAACATTAATATCTCGATTACTATTACAAATATCGCTAAACAGTAAAGGACTTTTATGTTTATTTCGATCCCATCTACCTTCCTGTAGGGGGGAGGGGGGGTAGGAGAAAATTACACCTTGTATAGTCAGAATTACTTAATGATTTTGAAAAATTAAATAGTTTACTGAGACTAAATGAATATTGATTTGACGTTGTTAATACGTTATTTACGCATTAGTCCAAAATTGTTAATTCAACATTATTAACAACCTTATTTTTCAACAAACAATTAAATTGTATTTTGTAAAAAATGTTTTTTCCAAAATTTATGTACAGTTAAAGTAATCAAATATTTAAGCCTCTCACATACTTCAATTAATGATGAATTGAGTCAGTCTTACTTAATATATTTATATGTCTGACATAAACGCAATTCCGTGAGACTATCCAAATAAATACATGATGCTGTTAACTGATTTTTCTTGGAGACTTCCAAATGATAGTAGTCCTGCCAACTAAATAAAATTGAATCATTTTCGTTAAACAACATTGAACAATTTGTTAAGTGGACTACGGTTAAGTTTAATTAATAATAAAAAATTGTTGCATTAACCATATATTTTGTTTGACTTGAATGATATTATTTTTGCTTATGTTATTTTTGCGTGCATACATGTTTTATTATATAATAGATGATATTGATTAAAAGTTAACACTAAGTTGGCATTTTAAGATAGCGTAAACGAAAGTAGAGAAAAATATTTATTTCGTCAACCAAAAAATCATAAGTATGTCAAAAAAACGTTAATTTTGACATCTCTAACTTCACTTTTCTTATAAATGTGATAGAGCAATTCAATCTTAAAACGTCGGCCTGTGTCATTAAATAAAAAATATAATTGTTATATCAAATAATTAATAACATATTAATAACATATTAATTGTTACACAATTATATAAATATAAGTATAGAAAAAAAATTATATTATACGATAATGAATAAAAGTCAATTTAATTAAAAAAATTAACTTATAAAAGAAGTCATGAATATTTTAGACATTTGTATTGTCCGAACAGATTGCTAGAAAGACGAAGCATAAAATCTCGGTAAATGCAAAGTTGGAGAGTCTTGAAGAACGGTTGAAGATGATTCGAAATCACGCCAGCGACTTGGCCATACGGCGTGATTTTAATCAGAAACTGCTCACTGAGCATTCGGTTCAGCTGGAGACTGAGGATCATCTATATCGTTTGAGCGGTAATACCGAATCATTATTGCGCCAAGAGACGCACGAATTCGAGAAGGAATGGATGGATGTACATCGTAGAGTATCAAGTGTGGAGAAAGAATTGATTAGAGTGGTAAGGAAACTGGCCGAGGCGAAAGAAATGGTCCAATTCGACGAGAACAGCTTACGCAAATGGGAAGAGATGCTTACGCGGAAGAACGAGGATAGTCAACTGATAGAGGATTACATGAAGCAGGATACGCAAAAATACAAAGTATATAGCAATTATGATTTATGAAAATAAAAATGTATCAAAGATAATCAGAAATGCGTATATTTAAAATTTCTAGCGAAGCATTATAAGAAATTATTTCAATTAATACTAGTATAGATAAATATTAAATTTTATCTTTTTATTTTATTTGTTCTCTATTTTATTGGAAAAATATAGGATTTAGAATGAAAAAATGCGTAAAAATTGTTTTATCAGAAACTTTATCAAATATTAAAATTCATATTTAATTTAGATTATTATTTACAATTAGTCTATACGTATATGGATATATCTTTATGGTTTGTTAAATATTGATATTATTTCGGAAATGTAATGGTACATATCGGGACTTTTGGCACATATTGGGTTCGACCCGGTATTTTTTATATGAAAGATCATTTGCCGGTACCAGTTTATTCAAAGATATATAATGTATAAAACCGGAATCAAGTTTGTTTTTGTACACATTAAACATTAGGACCGGTACTAGTATTTAAAGATATGCTTTGTAAGAAGAAGAGACTACTATATATATATA
>NW_017305433.1:53818-54642 GCF_001594115.1 Trachymyrmex septentrionalis
CCCTAATTCCATTAATTTTGCGACCACAACTGCTGAGGTGTGAGCTGGTGCGTTATCGTGAAAATCACTCGACTTCCTCGATTCAAATGAATGCCAAACACAAACAAATAGACCGATCTGGCTGTAACTTGGTGTGTGTTCCTCCAAGAGATGCTACTAACTAAATCTAACCTTGATACGCGCCAGTAGTGTCATGTCTCTGACTTTGCACGGACTTTTCAAACGACCCTCGTAAAACAGCTGGCGAGGCTTCGTAAGGAATGTCGATGGGTCCCTCATAAGCTCACTCCCGAACATCTATAAAAAGGTGTGCTATGCATTTGAAGGGCGTGATCCACTATGAGTTGCTCCGACAAGGTCAGACCATGATTGCTGAGCTTTATCAACAGTAATTAATTCGTGTAAATGACGAAAAAAGCCATTTACTGACAGAAGAAAGGTGATACTGCTGCAGGATAATGCTCAGCCCTATACAGCAAAAAACACTTTGGAAACCATCTGATTTAGGCTGGAAAATTCTCTCTCATGCGACATATTCTCCAGACTTAGCCCCGTCGGATTACCTATTTTGAGCCTATAACATCACCCAACTGATTTTCGATTCAAGTCAATTGATGAGGTTGAAAAAAACCTCGATGAATTCATTAATTTAAAGCCACCATTTTTCCAATCTGGAATCGGGTAATTGCCTGAGAGATGAAAAAAATGTATAAACAGCGAGTGAGATTACTTTGAAAATTGAGTTTGTATTCATGTTTTTATAAATAAATGTCAAAGTTAGTCAAAAAAGGTCGAGAATTAATTTGTACACATAATATATATTA
>NW_017305433.1:55091-73273 GCF_001594115.1 Trachymyrmex septentrionalis
TATATTATATACATATATATATATATATATATATATATATATATATATATATATATATATATTAAAAAAATTGGACCTAGTATGTTACGTTACAATTTTTTAAAGTAATATTTTTTTCCATATTATTATATATTCTGACATTATATTATCACACATATCATAGGTCCAATTTCTTTGATATAATGACAAAAATTAGAACCAGGTCGGTAAAACTGTTGGCTTTACGATAATTTTTATCAAAAATTGACAATTTTATTTGTACATAACTTTCACAACGTTATTTAAAGTATTCGTTAACTCCTAATAATTTAATTAAACATTGTCGAAGACAATGTCTCTTACAAGATTATATACATTTGATAGTTTGGAATCATAAATATATAATAACAGAGTGAACAAATAAAAACTATGATATCATATTTTTGATATTTATAGGATATGTCTAAACATGCATATTAAAACACATTATTTATGTGAGAGAGAGAAAATAATTAAAACGATTTTCTCAACAATGTAAAGACATATCCGGTCCAATTTTTTTTATGTAATGATAAAAATCAGAATCGGGTTAGTGAAATTGTTGTTATTACGATAACATTTGGCAAAATTGTGAATTTTATTGTTATATAATTTTCACTGCGTAAATTGAAGTATACATTAACCCACCATAAGTTAGTTAAATATTGTCGAAGGCAAAGTTTTATATAATTATTTACACTTGGAAATCTAGATTCACAAATATAATAACAAAGTAAAAACAAATAAACATTATATGTCATACTTTCATTACCTGTGGGATACTACATCTAAATGTATATATCGAAATACATTATTTATAGGAGCAAGAAAATAATTATAAAAAATTTTCTCAACAATACATATCATATATAACATAACATATATCGGGTCCAATTTCTTTAAGGTATTGACAAAAATCAGGATCAGCCAGTAAAACTATTACTTTTAGACGATTTTTATCAAAAGTAAGAGTTTTGTTGGTATATCATTTTCACTAAATTAAATTATAAATAATAAATAAAAATTAAGATTATTAATTGATGTATTTACTAACTTCTCATAAGTCAATTAAATATTGTCGAAGACAACGATTTTTACGATTATTTACACTTATCAATTTAGAATCACAAATATATAATAACAGAGTGAACAAATAAAAACAATAGTGTCATTTTCGATATCTATGAGATACTACGTCTAAACATACGTATTCAAATACGTCATTTATGTAAAAGCGAGAAATTAATTAAAAAAGATTTTCTCAACAATGTAATCGGGTCCAATATCTTAGATGTAATGACAAAAATCAGAACCTGTCAATAAAATTACTATTTTTAGATGGTTTTTAATGAAAATTAGTGGATTTTACGTTTATGTAATTTTTACTATGTACATTGAAGCATTCGTCTACTTCTCGTAAGCTAATTAAATATTATCGAAAGCAACGTTTTAAACAATTATTTACACTTCGAAATAAAAAACAAATATGATAAAATAGCGGGCACAGATATTTCAGTACCTACATAATATCAATAATATTATATGTGGGGTAATATACATCAGAATATATAATAGACAAGAAAAAAAGATAATTCTTTAAAATAATTTCTCGACAATGTAACATAACATACGGGATCCAATTTCTTTGATGTAATGACAAAAATCAAAATCGGCCCGGTAAAATTGTTAGCCTTATGATAATATATAATAAAATTGTGAATTTTATTGATATAATTTTCACTGCGTAAATTGAAGTATATATTAACCCATCATAAGTTAGTTAAAACAAACTTACCTTTTTAAAAAAAGGTAAAAAAAAGACGTTAAGTATATATGCTTCTCGAATAAAATTTAAGTATTCAACCCAATTAATATAGTAATTTTAATTTTTCTTCAAGGATATTCTTATTGTGAAGATTTTCTTATTCCAATCCCAGTAATGGCAACTTTAATTCTCTGCTAAAAATTATTACTCTTTGAAAAAAATTAATGTATCAAATGAAAAATTAACCCAGATGCTACAATCTTAAACTAATTAAGTTAAATTCTATCAAATTAAAAGTATAAAACACAAATGGTACTGTCTCTTGTGATTTACTTAACTCTAATGATATATCATTCGTATAAAAGATTTGATATCAATAAAATTGTTGCCAAGTTAAATTCCATGTAATTCGAATACTAAATTAAATAAATAATATTAAGTTTAATGATATGTAGCATTACTATAAAAGATTTCAAGAACTAGCGCCAAGTTAAATTCCATTTCTTTATACCATAAAAAGCTAAATTAAATAAATAATAAATATCAATCTCTCTAATGATATATATCATTTGTATAAAAGGTTTGATATCAACAACTGTGACACCAAGTTAAATTCTACTATCAAAATAAAAAATAAAATCCAAGTGATATTATGTTTATTATTTACTTAATCCAAATGGTAATACTATCTTTAATTTTTATACAATGAAACCTAAGTATACATACATCTTATTGAAGGATCTTCCTATTCCAATTCAAATGATTTAAATTCTTCTTAAATTAAATTATTATATCATAATTCATTCAAAGACATTTTTTCATCCACCTAAAGTAGTGGTTATTTAATTTTCCTTCAAAATAATATACAAAATATTATCATAAAATTGCGTTACCTTGCTCAATTTAAGTGTTATCATAAAATATTAAAAAGTTAAAACCGTATAAAATAAAAAAATTTAATTGCACTCTTTAATTGAACCCTCTTGCATTTCGTGAGAGAGTCCTAAACTTTTAGACTACCGAGGCCTCGTGTAGTCTAATATTCTGCTCAACGAGAAAAACGAGAAGAGAATAAAGATAATGGCGACTTCCGACTAGAGAATCTCAAAGGGAGAGAGTGGCGGACTGCATCACGTGACTCGTCTCCTCTGATTGGGCGCGGTCATCAAAGTTCCATAGCATGGAAGTGGAAGAGATTGGAGAAAACTGATCATGTGATTCCGTCCTGATTGGACGCTGTCATTCACGTGATGTAATTTGCCACTCTCTTTAATGGTGTGCTCAGTTGGACGGTGTCTCTCTCTAAATATCCGCCGTCTCTGTCCATAGCCTTGTGTCTATGATGCTACAAATTGGTCAGAGACCTCGGATAAAGAAAGAATTGATTAATCACAATCCCAGGGAGAAATGATAAGTCGGATCGACATTGTTTCAATATCGATGGCGTCTATGACTTTTCCATATTGAGATAACAATTAGATCGACGTCGTTCAGACGTCGACAGTATTTACAATCTTTGGTAGATTTAGTTAAATTCCGAATAAAATTTTAAAATTGAATAAAATTTAAAAGATGAATAAAAAACTAAATTAGTTAAAAGTTACATTAAAAGATTAAATTAAATTAAATTAACAGTTAATTTTTAAAAGTTTATTGTTTATATTGCTTCTGTTTTTTTTTAAATTATCTAGTTAAAGTTAAAAATTAGTTCATTTAAAATTAATTAAGTTAAATTAAAAATTATTGACCTTATAACTTTATTATTTAATTTTTAACTTTTTAACTAATTATATATATATATATATACTACCTAACCCTGATATTAATTAATTTAGTAATTCGCAGAGTATTTATTTTTCTTTATTGTATTTTTTATCTAGGAGTGATGTTAATAAAATTTCCGAACAGTGATTTATCAGAAACTCTAAATGCAGTCAGAAGTGGTATGAAATGCTACTTGGTGTAAGCGATAGATTAAATGTGAAATTCCATTTCTTTATAATCTCCTTTTATGTGCAATTTGCAAAGTATTATTATATTATTGATAATTTGTGTTTTATTTTAATGCACTATAGCAACGTACTTGTATCATATAAGTTAAATTTTATCATCTTAGATTATATAATTACATAAGATTTCAGTTATTTCTACCATTTAAAAGAGAAGTTTTTCAAATCGTTTTGAATAAATTTTTAATAAAATACTTTAACTTTTGGCATGATTTTTTCTATCCTTTCAGTCCATAAACGATTCCTGAGAAATAATAATGAAATCGATGTCGAAATCATCAAATTGATATTATTTCGATATCGATTCAATAGGTCATTTCTTGCTGCGAGTTATTATAATACCGAATGTATTGATTGATGAAAATATTAATATCAATGTCTATTAAATGTTTTATAGAGAATCGATATTGACATCCAAATAGCATCGAAATTCAAAGATTTTAACGTCTATGTAGATGTTAAATTTGATTTTAATTCGACCGTCGAAAAAATATTGATTCGATGTTGATCCGATTACTTATCATTTCTTCCTGGGAATGATTATGTGATCAAATTGTTCAATGTGATTTATTAATTCTTCCTCTCCGAGATCTCGGACCGATTTCTAGCCAATTCTAGCTATCGTAGACATCGATCTAAAAATGCCTTTTTATGCCGACGATCAATGCTCATTTTCGGCGTCAAAATAAGTCACGTGATAGAAATTGACGAATATCACGTCAATTTTGATCATGACTTATTTTGATGCTGAAAATGAGCGTCGAGCGTCCGCATGAAAAGGCACCTTTATGAATGTCACATAAAAGAGACAATGTAAATAATATGGTATGCCATTTTTATCTTGCACTAAAATGTTTTTTATTCCTTGCCTGCACGCTTATACTTGTCAATTCTGATTTGCACTAGTTCAATTCAGTTCAGTGCAATCCTCATGCAAGAACAGAAAACAAATCTATTGAATAAGTAAAAAGATATCAACGCAATAAATACCACATTGTTAACTAAGTTAGGAAATGATAATGACAAAGCGATTTCGATCTCCATTTGTTTATAACTTTTTATTTAACAAAACGAGATCGAACGAAAATGAAATTATACACTATATTTGTTAACCAATCCAGAAGATGATGATGATGATGACAAAGCGATTTATGCGATCTCTATTTGTTTATAACTTAATATTTAACAAAAGGAGATCGGATAGAAACGAAATTACACGCTGGTAATTGTTAACAAAGCTAAAAAATGATAATGAAAAAGTGATTTATCTCTATTTGTTTATAATTAATATTAACAAAAAGAAATATTATTTCCTAGCTAGGTTAACAATTACCGGTATATAATTTCGTTTTCATCTAATCTCCTTTTGTTAAATATTAAGTTATAAACAAATGGAGATTGTTATCGAATAAATTGCTTCGTTATTATCGTTTCCTAGCTTAGTTAACAAATACTAGTGTATAATTTCATTTCCGTTCGATTTTCTTTTGTTAAATATTAATTATATTACGTCCGAACTCCACAGTTCTTTTCTTCGACTAAAAACTTTCGTCATCACCATAAAAATTATTAACAAGTAATACCGGTAGACCATCTGTTTCTACCACGAGAAGTTACAATAGCGATGAGCCGAATAACATTTACCTTTTTGAACTAATAATCCACTCGGGATAGAGGATTAGATATTTGAACTAATGTCAAATAGGCGAACTTTGTTCCGAGGAACAGGAAGAATAAATAGATTAGAATAGAACAGCAGTTGTCTGCAGTAAATGACACATGTGGCTCTAAACTATTGGACATCCGGCAAATGGTCGATGACGAAAATTGTCTTAGACACATACCCCTGTATCCCATTTCACAATCGATATCCTAATCCTAGATTAGGCCAACAGCACACGTGTGCTCTGCACTCGGCCCCACTCGCCAATATAAAAAGAGGTCCTCCACGAGGAACACTCAGTCATAATTTCAACCTCCAACCGTTACTCTGCCAGTCATATTCAAACCTTCAACCGCTATTCTGCCTGTCCGAATCAAACGTTATTCTACCGGTCCGTAGCCACGATCAGTATACATACTTTATCGGTTTATATTACTCTACCGATCTGCTAGCAAAAGAGTCGCGTAAAATCGAGTGAAAACGTAATCGTACTGTGCGACTCGACCGGAGCCTCCACATCCGTGCGACAACCCTCCGTGGAGTGGTGGGACCAACAATTTCGGCCGTTAGATCTACCCACATCTGCAGAACAACAGTAAGTCCCATTCACACGCGCGCGCGCGCGCACGCACACACGCACGCACGCACACACGCACGCACGCACACACGCACGCACGCACGCACGCACGCACGCACGCACGCACGCACGCACGCACGCACGCACGCACGCACGCACGCACGCACGCACGCACGTACGCACACAACCGTTGTTACAAGGGATGGCTTAGAAGCTGGGCCTACGAAGAAGCGCTGAGACTCTTGGACGAGGAGTTCAAAAGTACCTCGGGGGTTCACGAGAACAGGGTCATCCGGGCGAGGATCACTCATCACCACCATCACCCTTGTCACCATCGGCTCCGCCGGTTAATCAGTCTGAGGTTATACCTCCTCCCCCTCAAACACCTTCACCTCCCTCTCAAACTCCTTCGCCTCCCCCTCGATCTCCGTCACCCGCGTTTTTGGACGCACTGACGGAGAGAATCTTTCCAGATACTCCTCCACAATCATTCGATTCGTCGATTCCAATTTCCCCCGGAGGAATTCCGTCCCCGACGAATTCCACGGACAGCGTGGAATTCTTAGAGGAAATTCCTCCACCCCCACCTAGATCTTACTTTCGAATCCTAGAGAGTGACAGATATCAGTGTACGAAATGTTTCAACAACTTCTTCAGGCGACTCCAATCGCTCACCACGCATCTTATTTTTAATGTTTGGGAACAAAAAGAAGTCATTAGGTGATAAATCAGATGAATACGGACAATGAGTCATCAATTCGACATTATTACTGGATAAAAAATCAATGGTTTGACGTGCTGTATGACAGCTGGCGTTGTCATGATGATGGATGACGCGACGATTTCGGTTTGTTCTACACAATTCATTTATGACTTCTGGCAAACAAATTGTTGTATACCAATCAGTATTTACAGTCCTCTAAAGCCACGGTTGTCACATGTCCGGTATAACCGAAGAAACAAGCAATCATTTGCTTGGCAGCACTGCGTGAACGAACAACTTTTGTTGGTTTCGGTTCATTTTGAAATACCCAAACAGTGGATTGTTGTTTACTTTCGGGCTCATATGATAGATCCATGTTTTGTCCCCAGTAATGATGTTGTAGACCAAATTTGACCTCGGTTGAATTTCTTGAGCATTTCTTTGCTCTATTTGATACGAGCTTGTTTTTGACCTTCGGTCAAATTGTGTGGGATCCAACGACTGCAAAGTTCCGTACGCTCAAGTGATCATGCAAAATCGTATGTATTGCTTTCATGTCAATGCCTAAGGATGCCTGAATCTCGCGGTATGTTATATGCCGGTCTCGCTCAATCATTTCACGCACAGTGGCAACAACAGACGTGGATGGACGATCTTCACGAAATTCATCACTAAGAAAGGTACGCTTTGCAAACCAATTAATAAACAGTCCTATTGGATGGTGCCTCATCCCCAAAAACCAAATGAAGTCGATCCATTGTTTCGGAGTTAGATTACATTTGTAATCATAAAAAATCATTGCCCGAAAATTTTCACGCGAAATTTCCATTTTCTTACAAAATAACTTCTAAAATGCTGTGCAAACAAAACTAATTGGCTTGGGTACAAACTGTCAATTGAATTATAGGTTAAAAACGTCTAATTTTACGGATATGATAGTAGCAGAACGTTGGCGCCACTGGAAGTACTAGATTGCAGAAACTTTTCTAGCAGTCTACGTAATATAAACATTGTATCTAAAAATATAATATGTCAGAATACATCATCAATACGGAAGAAAGAAAAAAATTTAAAAATTTCCGTCAACAACGTTATATATGAGGTCCAATTTTATCGATGTAATGACAAAAATCAAGATTAACCAGTAAAACTACTATTACACATGAATTTTTTCAAAATTCATGAAATTTATGAGCACATTGTTTTAATTACATTCATTAAAGCATGTGTCAGCTTTCCATAATCTAATTAAACATTATTGAAGACAATGTATTATGATTTAATTAATTCAGGAGAATTTGATAAATGCTTTAATTTACACATAGTAAAATGATATACAAATAGAATTTTAAAATTTTGATAACAATCATCCAAAAGTAATAATTTTATTGACGCGGTTCTAATTTGTGTCATTATACAAAAAAGATTGGACCCAATATGTGACGTTACATTGTTGAGAAAATTTTTTACAATTAATTTTTTTGCTCCGGTGTAAAAGATGTATTTTGATATATAATATATTGTATATTTAGACATAGTATTTATATTCCACAGATATTGGAAATATAACGTTATAATATTTATTTGTTCATTCTGTTATTATATTTGTGAATCTAAGCTTGCAAAAGTGTTAATGATCATAAAACGTTTTCTCAATATTTAATTAACTTTTTAGAAGTTAAAAATACTTTAATCTACGTAGCGAAAATTATACACCAATGAAATTCACTATTTTTGAAAAAAAATCATCTAAAAATGATAGTTTTACTGACTGATTCTGATTTTTGTTGTCACATAAAAAATTGGATCCCATATATAACATTACGTCATTGAAGGAATTTTTTAAATTAATTTTTTGTTTCCTCGTATTTATGATTCTGATGTGTTGTATTTTCAGTCATGATCGTATTACTTAGATAATAAAATATCATAAGTTTCACATGTTCATTATTTCATTATCTTTTTCTAAGAAATCTCCTTTTTAAAACTTCCTAGATTTCAAACATAAAAGATCATTTGATATATACGTTAACTTCAATATTTAAATATTATATGTCAAGAGCTTTCAAATACTTTTATGTTCATAGTGAAAACAATAAGTTCTGAAATTTCACAAATTTTGATTAAAATTCTCTAAAATAATAAGAGAAAAATTTTTTAATTAATCTTTTTTAATTGCTCTCGTATTTATGATATATTCTGACGTATTTTGTATTTCAGTAGATCAGTTTTAAATATAGTGTTCAAATGTAGTAATGCACAGATATTGAAGTTAAAATGACATAATATCGTATGTTTCCTATTTCTTTATATTTATTAGAATCATAATTTGTAAAGATAAATAATCATTTAAAAGATTGCTTTAGTAGGATAGCTAGGCCGATTCTAACTCACTATGTGTTACTACATATGCGTATACAATGCGTGCGTGCGTGCGTGCGTGCGTGCGTATATAGGATGTCCCATAACGATTAATTAATATTTCAGGGAGTGAAGGAGGATGAAATTTTGAACTAAAGATTCTTCTGCCTATTTTGGTTCAGACCATATTGATTTACTACTTATTTATTGATTTATTAATTTATTTATTTGTTAATATGAAAAATTATAATAAAGCTTTAATCGGAATAATGCATAGCAAGGAGTACATTTTTAAATGTAGCCCTAAACTAAAGCCAGACTACTATAATATCACAAGTAATTTATTAATTTTGATGCTTTTAGGTATTTTAGAAAGATTTTAATATCAAATTTGTAAATAATTTAATTACGAAAAATATTCCCTGGCAAAAATTTCATGTATTTTTTGAGCACTTACTAAATAGTTATACCAACTTTTGTCTAGTAACTGAAGAAAACTACTTAAGATTCTAATCAGGTTGGAACGCTTTGTTGTAGTTACTACATACAAAAGTTGCGTAAAATCTGAATCCATTTACTGAATAGAAACACAACATATAATGGATATCAAATTGATTAATAAGCCAACTGTTCATGAAATGGACAGAATAAAACTATCAAGTTCTTGTCCATTTCCTATTCAGTATTGGCACAACTAGTGAGAATAGTAATATTAGATACAGTAATATTAGATAGTAACTAGATAGGTGTCTAGGAGAACTGCATACATTTCTATCAGGATTACCTCGGTTGGGAATCAGCGGACAGTTAGCTTGAACAGGAAAAATGTATTTGCATAAATTCACAAAAGAAATATAATTAGGCATGATGAACTTGACCAAATATGGCTTTTTTTACTTACGCGTATTTAATCTCATCGATCGATTTTCAATTAATATTGTTTAAAATACAATTTAATTCTTAGGAATTAGAACAAAAACGGCAGAAACTCAGCATGGAACTCGAAATTTATCGTCAAACTATTATCAAAACTGTCGGTGAAGTACGAGAGATGGAGATCGTTCTGAATCGTACAGCAAAACTGTACATGGAAGCATTAAAAGAACGTAAACAGATGATAAACCAATGGATTCAAAGTGTCAACATTCTGCGCCAGAGAGACAACGATATACAGAATGGTCTAAGGGTATAAACAATTTTCTTTTCAATTTTGTATCGATATATAATATATATCGTTGTAGGAAATCGAAACGTTGCGAGAGATCAGCAGGGAGAAAAAGAAAAATCTCGAAGAAGTAGAACAATTTTTGAAGGATCAAATTGTAAATAACAAAGAAATAGAGCAGTTGATTAAATACTCGGAAAAGAAACTTAGTGTAGTCCAAGAAAAACAGCGCAAAATCGATAAAACGATTGACATCTACGCTATTGAGGTGAAAACTACAAAAGAAAGACTTTTATTTTCTATAAAAATATAAATTTAATTTTGTTAATTATTGCATGCCAATTTAAATGCAACAGCTATTGACTATTTTATTTTTCATAATTTTATTGAATGATTATACATTTCAATAATTATTGAGATAGCTTCACACCCAGAAGAAGTTAGTGGCAGATTTGGCACGTCGCGTACAACAAATCCGAGCTAATGCAAAGCGTAAAAAAATCGGGATCGAGAATAAACAAATAAAGGTGGATGATTGCAAGAGGCAAATCAATGATTTAATGTTAACTTTGGCAGAGGTTGAGAATCAAAAATTAAATGTCAAAGAAAAAACAAGACATTTAGAAAAAATGATTGAGGTATATTTCTATCATACAGGGTATTCTCGGGTTAAACCATCAAACTTAAAATATGAATTCAGGACTTCAAAACAAACAAAAATTTTTCTTTGGACGTATGTTCGCAAACGCTTCATTCAAGAGATATGTATTTATTTTTGAAGTTATATAGAACTGTAATAATAAGTAATTGAAATATCTCTTGTTTTTGTTTTGAAGGACATTGATAGGCTTTTGTTCGCAAAGCTCGTAGTTCGTAGCTCATAATCGTAGCTATTAGTTCGTTGAATACTTTTAAATAAACTTAATCATGCCTCGTACGTTCTAATAGTGAATATACCGATATATTTATATGAGCTTTGTGATGGAAATGCTAATGCTGCTCGTCGTGAATACGTCGCGCGATTTCTGAACAGAAGATTGCCGGATAAATCAATATTTTCTTTAACATTTCAACAATTGAGAAAAGCTAGGTCATTTAATATGAATTTGGACATTTTATTTTATTATAGGTATGTTGATGATATTTGTACCGCTGTTCCTCGGTCTAAGATCGAGGTTTTATTAAAACAATTTAACTCTTTTCACCCGCGCCTTCAATTTACTACTGAAATTGGGGGAGAAAAAATTAATTTTCTTGATATCACCATATCTATTTACAGGAATCGTTTTAATTTTTGATTATCGTAAGCCTACCTTTTCAGGGAGATTTTTAAATTTCAATTTGAATCACCCAATTTCACAGAAAAAAGGTACAATTTTTTCGCTAGTTGACAGAACTTTTTTACTTTCTGATTTTATGTTTCATTTAAAAAATTTGACTTTTTTAATTAACATTTTACTTGACAATGACTATCTACTGACTTTCATTTTTGACACTGTTAATCAACGCATAAAAAATCTAATTAAAAACAGACACTTAACACATAAAGATTCGGTTGACAATGTCTCTACGAAAGAATCTGCTTGATGGCTAAAAATAGTCTAAATTTACAAACTGACACTGAAGGTCTTCACAAGGCTTATATTCCTATTATAAATAAAGTGTGACTTTTCAGTACTAACAGTCCGTCTTTTCTCTCAGTCCGTGGTGATCCGTATTAGCAAGCGTACATAATAGTTGATACACTATGTCTGTCTTACACATCTGCGACCACCAAATTTAGTATATTCTGGTGGTTTTTCATTCTTGTATGGACACCCCTGTTTGATTAATTTACACTTGTTTTTGGTGAGTTTGAATTACGTTTTAAATTTTTGGTATGTTAATTTAGTTGCACTTTTTTAAAAAGATTTTTATCTTTTTTACCAACTAGAACTGTTTCAAGTGACACGAAACACATTTGACTGCTCAATTGTATGCGAATAATGTCGAGTTTTACATCGAGACTCACCCAAATTGTGATTATGCGAATATTTCCGTTAAGTATTTTTGTACTGCGGTTTTTTTTGATATATTAATGTCTGAAAAGGGCTCAATCCGGTAGCCGAAACTTGTAATGTTTTTTTAATTTATTATCACTTTTACTTGTTGTTTTAATATTTATCTTTTCTTTCTTTTTTATTATTATTTTTTGTATTTTTAATTTACTCCTTCATCTGTATGACTTTTTCAGAGAAATGCGTTGACTCTTACTTTGCCCTTGTTTTTATTGTTATTTAATTTATATGAAGAGTCCTTGAATTGTTCTTCATTTAATATGATTCTCGGGTTGATGGAGTTTTTACAAAATGAAAGAAGAACAGCCATCATATTGCATTTCGATCAAAATCCATCAATAAGTACTCGGAAATCTGATTCTGCGTTAGGAATTTCATCCACAGTTATATGGAAGACTTTCAGCCGATGGATGTCATCCATACCATCTTCAACATATCCAGCATTTATTACCGGCTGATATGCCGCGCAGAAGAGCATTTTGCGATTAGTTTTTAAATTAAACAGGTAACGATCCACAATTTTCACAAAAATTTGTTTTGTGGACAGATGAGATTATATTTATCAGACAAGATATTCTCAATTAAAGAAATAGTCATATTTGATCACATGAGAATCAATCCATGAACAACATTTCCAACACGGTTTTCAATGTAATATATGGTTAAGAATAATAGGTAATATTTTGGAGCCCATTTTCTATCACCTCACTTGAATGCGAATGGATTTTTCACATTTTTAAACAATGAACTTTATAACCTTTTAGAAAACATTTCTTTGAATATGAGAATGAATTCCTGGTTTCAATTGGATGATTGTCCTGCTCACTGTGGCAGAGGTCCTCGACAGTGGCTTAATATTCATTTTCCCGGAAATGGATTGATCTTGCTGGATCTGTGGCTTGGCCTCCGCGTTCACCGCGAATTTAACATCATAAGATTTTTGTATGGGGTATTCTGAAAAAAAAAGTTTATGGAATGCCTGTTAATGACCTTCAATCATTAAAACGAAGAATTGTGCAAGCGTGTGAAGAAATTACAGACGCACAATGTTAGTTAGCCACTCGTTCTCTCATCGATAGCTGCATTACCTCCGGACTGGAGGCTATCATTAAAAAAAAAAAAACATTTAATGTAATAACTAATTTTGATTATTGTAAAGCAATGAAGTTCTATAACTTCATAAGTAAATATCTTGAACGAAGCGTTTGCGAGCATGCGTCCAGAGGAAAATTTTTATTTATTTTGAGGTTTTGAATTCATATTTTGGCGGTTTAATCCGGGAACATCCTCCATAATTCAACTCTTATAGTCTGTTTATATATTACTATTATGAAAAAAAATCAATTCTTGCTAAATACAATAATAAAAAGTAAATCCATATTTTAATATAGTAAAAATTATCTTGAAAAGAATAATAGTTCATGTCAACTGGTTCCAGCACGACGAGAAACGAAAATATGTGATTATCAAGGAATCAAGTCAATTACAAGCTATGATTTTACGTATAACAAAAAGGATTGTAGAATTGGAAAACGAAAGAAAGATTTTACAGATCGAAATGCAGAGCGAGTACAAAAAAGTTGATTTGCTCAATGCTTTGCTCGTAAAAGAAAACAAACTTGTAGGAGAGAAAAAAGAAGCTCTTTATCAAGTGAGTTTCAGTTTGCAGAAGTGCGAAATGAAGCTTGAACAAATTAAAGGGCATAAGCGTGATAAGAGTGAAGCCGAAAAGAAACAGATGAGAATTGAGGAGCTGCAAGCTGTATTCAAAGAAAAAACAGCTACATCTAAATTATTGCAAAATCAAATTGTCAGTTTGGAAGTAAGATTTATATTTTATAAAAAATGGAATTCAAGTGTTAGATTTCTTAGATCAATAATAATTAAATAGATGAGTAAATTTGGGCAATTAGGAATTGGCTCTGTAAGTGTTGCGCTTAAATAATTAACAAACCTTAAAGTCTAAAAATATTTATTTCAGTGTAGCGCTTGTATATCTATTTGACGTTTCAGCTAAATTCTAGCCTTCTTCGATATGGAAAATAGATGAATTGTATTTTCCCAGATAGTCTGTCTTGTTGCTGGCATGTTGCTTGCTAATATGAATTGCTAAGCATATATTGCTTCCAGAATTGCAGCAACTGAGTCCTCATTTGTTGGCAACTTGATGATAACTTTGAGTAGCAACTCGCCAGCAATTCGCCGACAACTTTAAAATTGTCATCATTAAGATTTGTACTATTGCCATCATGTTGCCATAATAATATGCAGTGTCATGCAATGCTGTCATATTGTCGACAACACAAGATAACATTGATGCTATCTTGCTGTTAAACTGCTAGCAATACATATACACATTGTTGTCTGCATGTTGCTACAATATCGGTATATTCGAAATCATTGAAGACAAATCTATGGCAAATTGTCAATATTATAAGCAATCACAGATTTGTGCGATTTTGCTGAAACATGCTTTGGGTTACTGCATAATCCGCACACGTAGTTTTAATTGGTTAATCTTCAATACAAATGATATTTTCCCGTAGCTAATTGATACGCTGGATGGTCTTATGAGATTAAGATGAGATAAAATTGATGCGAGTCACACATTAAATCCATTTTAATGTGTGACTCGCAACCATCAAGATCGTTTTTCGTCGTTAATTTTGTCTGTCACTGACTTACTCTGATATTTACGTTTTTTAACTTGCATGTACATTACTTGATCAATTTTGCTCGAACTGCATTTTCTGCTATTTTTGTTTACCTGTTCTGCATATTCCTGAGATCATAATCTCATGAGATCATCCAGCATACCAACTAGCTATAAGAAAATACTCATTTATATTAAAGATTAACCAATGGAAGCGTGTGCAGATCATACAGTGAAATACAATTCATTTGTTTTCTACGTTGAAGAATTTAATACAAGCACTACATTGAAATATATATTTTTAGAGTCTTTAAGGTCTGTTAATTGTTTAAGCCCAACACTTATAGCGCCGATTCCTAATTACACAAATTTATTCATCTTTTTCTTTTTCTCTCTCTTTATTTAATTATTATATTTTATATTTAAATAAAATTATAATACATTAATCTAAAAAGAAAAGATAAAATTGGTACAAAAATAAATAAAAGAAAATTTAGTAAAACGTAATAAAATTAAGTAAATAAAATAAAATTAAGTAAAATAAAATTAAGTAAAACGTGATAAAAGGAATATATTTTATCTGTAGCACGATATGAAAAAAGTTTCTACTGGCTTATTGAATGAAAATGACGAACTCGAACGGTTACGGAGCAAGAAGCAGGATTTATTGTTACTGTTAGATGGAGGCGAGAAACGACTGAAAATCGCAGAATCCCGGAACGAAGAAAAACAAGTGGAAGAAAATATAATACGCCTTCAAGTGTTACAGTTGAAGCGAATGACATCGAACGTGAGCGATAAAGTCTACGATTTAGAAAAGTATCGTCTTCATCTCGAAGCTGTAAGTGATTTTCTGATTTCGTTAGAATTAAGGCCCCTAGGTAGTCGCCGCGGCCATGTTGGAATCATAATAAACGAGAAATGACACGTAATTTATAATATATATCATTTGTACGTAAAGAAAAATAATTTGGATAAATTTAAATAACGAGATCGCTTTAAAACATTTGTAAAAATGTTTTAAAGGGCGAAAACTGTATATGTTCTGTATTAATTACACAAATTCTCTATTTCATAAACACAAATTCATTACTTTAAAAACAAATTCACTGTTTTAAAAATATAAATTTACTGCTTTAAAAACAAATTCACTGTTTGAAAAATACAAATTTACTGCTTTACAAATACAAATTCACTGTTTTAAAAACGCAAATTCATACTACTTTAAAAACACAAATTCACTGCTTAATAAACACAAATTTACTGCTAATAAACAAAAAATTTTTTTACAAACTAATTCATTTCAGTAAATCACCTCCATCTATTAACAGAAACAATAATATAAAAACGAACTTTAATAATAATTTAAAATGTATTAAAATTATTAAAAGGTAAATTTGTTGGAAGCAAAAATGATTTTTATTGTAAAATAATAGATAGTAGCTCACTAAAACAAAAATTCACCATATCGCAAACACTTAAATTCTATTAGTTTAGTCAAAAACCAGTCTTTGACCATTCAGCGAATTAGTGTCAATTATGTTGAAATTAATGAATAACTTTTAATACATCTAAAACATTAATTGTAAAGAAAGGGCAAAAAGAAGAGTAAAAAACTGTAATTATAGTCCAGACGGACATTAAAACCAAAACTGAATCTGTAATAATTTAATCTTAATGTAACAAAGAGTGCACACTGATTATCTGGCAATAACAACGCTCCGATATTTATAGTCCGTCTACAATTGGAAAGTTGGCCTTGGGAAACCCCCTCCAACTCTGTCTACAAGTTGAGGCCACGTGTCTGTCTCCTGACTTGTAGCATCTCTGACACCAATCTCTTTTTGTACTGGGTTCCTCATCCAAAATTACAATATTTTTTCAATCGAACTCGTGGTTCTCTTCCAATCAGTCAGTTATGATAGAATATGTGGTTGTATTCCATCGAACATGATTCCCTGTGTTCAGCTATTCTCGTCTTCAGTTGTCTTCCTATTTGTCCCACGTAGCTCGCATCGCAATCTTTGCAACAGATCTTGTATACTGCAGATTAGATTTCTTTTCATGCGGAAGGGGATCCTTATGTAGGGGATCCTTATGTAGGGGATCCTTATGTAGGGGATCCTTGATGAATTCACGCAACTTATTAACACTATAAAACGATATTCTAATATTCCCGCTGTTTAATCTATTGAATTTCTTGGAAAATATCGGAACAGTAAATTATGAAGGCCCTGCGCTTTCGATGTTATCATTATCCGGTTTCTTTCTCTTAAAATTAATAATATTTTTCAATTGTTTATTAATACTATCAAAAATGAATCCTAACGGATAATTATTCTTCAACAAGATTTTAATTACAAAATAAAAATTATCAAGATGAAATTTAAGATTCGAAAGTAAAATTACTTTATCTATCAAAACCGGCAATGCTCCTCTTGTGAGAAATCGGGTGATGAGACAAGAAATTCAAATACCTCTCTGAAAACGTTAATTTATAGTTCCGATCAAATTCGATTTTATTATTATTAATAATTAAAGTAACATTCAAAAAGTTTAACCTATTGTCACCGACCTCCATGGTAAATTAAATCTTCTGAGAGTTAAAAATGTCGAAAACGGAATTAATCAAAGTGGTAGGTACCGCCATAATTATATCGTCTACATATCTATAATAAAAGAGTAGCGGTGATCGAATCAAAGACAAGACTCTAACACATGGGCTGAAAAGTCCCGAGCCTAACAAAGAAAACACGGTTTTTTTCGTTGAAAGTTAGTTTTATTCATCGACGTAATTTTCATCAAGAACAATGCAATCATTCCAGCGCCGCTCTAACATTTCAATACCACTTTTGTAGAACGATTTATCTTTTGCCTCAAAATAGGCCTCAGTTTCAGCGATGACCTCTTCATTCGAGCGAAATTTCTTACCGGCGAGCATTTTCTTTAGGTCTGCGAACAGCCAGTAGTCGCTGGGAGCCAAATCTGGCGAATACGGTGGATGTGGGAGCAATTCGAAGTTCAATTCATGTAATTTTGCCATTGTTTTGATTGACTTGTGACACGGTGCGTTGTCTTGATGAAACAAAAGTTGCGTCACTCTTAGCACAATAACTCACAAAGTAATGAATAGAATATCATGAAATTTTAACAGCTGTCTTTTGAAGATTAGCACACACTGAAAAAGAGGTGAATGTAATAAAACTAGCGC
>NW_017305433.1:77491-93474 GCF_001594115.1 Trachymyrmex septentrionalis
CTCGGTTGAGGCATGATTTTCGTCGATCACTTCACCTTATCGTTCTCGCTATCTTACACACAGCGTCTTCCGCGTCGTGCTCGTCGTTCGTCGCTGCTGCGTCGCACACCTCACGCGCAAAAACACCACCACACCTTGTTCCGGCACTTCTATATCTCACGATCGTTCTTCTCTTCGCGCACCGAGTTCTCACGTCGTCCTCAATGCTCGTCGTTCGTCGTCACTGCGTCATATATTCCACACGTAAACAAACCACGCTTCGTCTTAGCGCCCGTATGTCTCGCGATCGTTCTTTGTTTTTTTCTTTTTGCGCACCGAGTTCTCACGTCGTCCTTGATGCTCGTCGTTCGTCGTCACTGTGTCGTATTTTACTGACTCTTAGACTCACGCACCTTCCTTTAATATCCCGGCTGAGCCCCCAGATTTGGTATCAAACACATATATTTTGGTTTACAAAGGATAGGTTTATTAAGAGATACAGTAATACCAACGCAGGACACGTCTTCACTGCTCAACGAGCTTCTTCCGTATATCGGCGGCGCGCACGATACGCCGAATCGTGATCGCGCATACACGCGGCACGCTCCGTCACGTGTTCCGAGCGAGCTTCATCTATCTCATCGGCACGCATGCACGTACATACATAGATACATAGCACCTTGAAATGATTGCTTCCTACAACATTATTAAAAATAAAGTTTAAAACAAATTCAACAGCTTTAATAAATCCATCTCTTTCGATAAACAACAATTCCTAGAAATATACTGCCAATAATCATTAATACAATTGATTGCATAGTCAATCGGTAAGTTAGTAAAAAGACCTAACTACATCTAATAAAATCAAGGTATGTTCATTATTCAAATGACAGCCATTAAGCTTCTCAACAATTTAGGAACTATTCTTTATATGACTGTCCGCTTTAGGGATATTTTTTATAATTATGCTGTGTAGAAAAACCGCTAACTGGTAAAGAGGATTATTCAATGAGGAAACTATCAAATGATAAGAGCAATTCTGTTTATGTATCTTTGGCAAGGCATTCGGAAGTATCCCATCATAGCATAGCAACATCCTGTATTCTGAATTGGATATATAATCCGCATCCCTCCACTTTACAAGCATTCCCCGCAAACTTGTAACAACTCCTTTTGTGGAATCTCTCTTAAAGTCTTTATACGTCTCTGTTTCCTGGAGCATCTCAGTCATTTTTGATACATACATTTTATCACCAAATCACGATAGTATTGTAGTATAGTACAACGGGTTCTAACTCAGGTCCTCTGAGGAGGGCGCGGGGCGCGGAAGGTACTTGTAGGCGCGAAGCAAGGGAAGAAGAATGCGCGAGAAGGCCTCGGCGCTGTTAGTGTTACAAATGATTCATGCCGTCATGTTGTGATGTCACATATCATTGGGAACTACCGTTGCCGCCACCGCCATCGCCGCCGCCTGCCGCTCTGCATTCACCTCAAATTGCGTCGCGAACCGCCGCTGCCGCGGATCTCGCGCCCATCCAAAAATGCGTCGCGGTATTATAACGCGATAAGATATTTTGTCTAGGAAATTGGTGACATATCATCAATGTTCCGACTGCTAAACAAATCGTCGTGAATGAGGGGTAGATGATGAAATCATACTACGTTCTCACAATTCTTTCTTTCAAAATCAGAAGCGTCGATAACGATATTTATCTGGGAAGAATCGCAAGATCGATGACATATCGCGACGTGTTAAGAGAAGCGCCGATAACGATATTTTTTTTCTAAGAAGATATCGGTGACACATCGTCGATGCTACGACCCAATAGAGAGGGAAGACAAAGGGACAAAGAAGTCGCAAATAAAATATATAATGGATCATCAGCGCGCACCTCAGTTGGCGCCTTGTAAGATTACCAATAAGTGTAATGTGAAAAGTGTGACTAACTATTATGCGACCGTTGAGAACATGGACGGTGTAAATACAGACAAGTTGTTTGAAGCAATAGAAGTAGAATTTGAGAATATAATGGACCAAGAGTCGTCCAACGAAAAAATAATCCAACGATATTAAATGTCTTATTGATTTGAGCGACACGCAGAGAAATTTGTGCAGCCTTCGGAAATCCGTGCATTGAACAGGCGTACTAAGCACTGCATAATATATTATTATTATACAACGTATGCTGATACTTCAGCCTTATGTGTAGCATGTATGATTTATTTGCCGAATATTGGCGTTAAAGGAATATATTTCGTCAGGAAGTATAAAGACTGTTCTTCCTAGACAGCAGGTCATGCTCGGAATGCGGAAAGCCGATGTACATTGTATTCCCGTGCAGCATGCGCCCACTCTGCACACATTAAAAAACTATTAAGTGCTCCGTGTAAGAGTGCGACGTGATCTAAAGACTGTGAAAAAGATATGGAAAACTACGAGCGAGTGGAAAGCGAATTGCTGGAGCAGTGCGGCCAGATCGCTCTGATGAAGTGTTTCGCGTGGCTGCAACGATGCGATGAGTGCATCGAGCAGCTCGAGGAACTGTGTTGTCCAAGCGTTCGCGCCTTGCCGTTGAACATAGACAATCCGCGGTGGCCAGGATCGTGTGGCTCGCGGGTGCAAAGTTGCAACTGGAGCGACGGTTCGTACATGTTGGTGGCGAGTACACGAGTGGCGAGTACGCGAGTGGCAACGAATGATCTCTTGTCTGGCGAGAGATCGATGGTGGTGATTAACATCGGCGGATTACATCGAGCTGCGGCAGTTTTTAGAAGACCCTGGCAATGTAGTGCTCGAGCGAGTGAGAGATGCTGTAGAAAGACGATAGTGTAAAAGTGAACATCGCGTTCAACGGCGAGTTCGTGACGAAGAATAAACGTGCTAATAAGAGCATAATTAAAGAACATTGAGATATATCGATACACCGATATACGCAAATAGTACGATCAGTACGTCGTCGAGCCCATCCTAGCAAATCGCTCGGAAATCATCATATCCGCACGACAGTGTTAAATCTCGCGAATAGAGTTTCCGATGATAATAAGATACATTTCCAAATTCGAATATTTGAACGCGATGTCGATCAATGTATACGGCATTGAAAATGGACAGGTCTATCCTCTGCGGCTTACTGATAATAAGAAGGAGAAGCATGTCAACGTTCTGTATCTGCAAGATCCATGTAATGATGGTGTCGTACATTTTGCGTGGATCAAAAACCTGTCCCGCCTCGCGAGTTCGTAACTCAACAGACAAAAGAACAAAAAATATTTCTGCGACCGGTAAATATAATAAGAAAAGCTAATTAAAAAAAAAACAATATGTAAAAAAATAATGAAAAATGTTTTCTCTATTTACAGGTGTCTCCATTATTTTGGTTCGTGCGAAAAGTTACAGACGCATGCTGTGGACTGCCAGAAGAATGACTGCGCCATATAACTGCCGAACGTGGACGACAAATGACTAGAATTCAGCAACCACTGCAACTAGGAATGAGTGCTGTTCATCGTCTATGCTGACCTGGAGTGCATTCTATGCAAGACGGAGCCCAACAAGGAAGACACGTCGTTGTTCGCGTATCAAGGGCATGAAGTGTTTAGCATAGGATACTACGTGCGATGCGCATATGACGATACATTATCGTTGTATCACTTCCGTCTCGATGAAGATTGTATAGCGTGGTTCGCGCGACAACTCAAAGACTTAGAGCATCGCGTGAAAAATATTAAGTTGTTCGGAAAGTAATTCCGTTTTTTCCCAACAGAGGACTTATTGTATTTTTTCACAGCCAACTTCACACTTAAGCCGCATAATCATTATATATTTTGACAGCTGATATAGCAACGCTTGCTTGTGAAAAAAGTTCGATTGATTCTACGCAGTAGTTTTTGGTTGGCCTATCAAATATGGAAAGTGAAAAGCAGCATTTTCGGCATATTTTCCTTTTTTATTATCGAAAAGGTAAAAATGTTGTTCAGCAAGAAAAAAATTATCCGATGTGTATGGAGAAGATGTATTGACAGAACGCCAGTGCCAAAACTGGTTTGCAAAATTTCGATCCGGCAATTTTGATGTTGAAGATGCATCATGTTCTAGAAGGCCAGTTGAAGCTGATGAAGACACAATAAAGGCATTAATTGATGCAAACCGGCGAATAACAACTCGTGAGATCGCTGAGAGATTAAATTTATCGAATTCGACCGTTCATGATCATTTGAAACGCGTAGGATTGAAAATCGTCTTTCATTTTCATAAGAAAAAACGAAATTACTTTCCGAACAACCTAATATATCCGCCAACGTGCCCATGGAAATGTTGTCGAAACAACAATGGAAGGCGTACTATAACGCGTGTTGTCATATTTGCGAGAAACCGTTCGCATCGGACGACACGTGGGTACGCGATCATTGCCATCTCACCGGTAGATACCGCAGTCCAGCGCATTCAAATTGTGATCTAAACTATAAAAATTCGTTTTATATTCCGATTGTATTTCATAATTTATCGGGTTACGATGCGCACTTTATAATTAAAGAAATTGCTACCGCATACGATGGAAATTTAGATTTCCTTCCAATAACGAAGGAAAAACATAAATACATTTCATTCACTAAACATGTCGATAACACAAAAATAAAAAGAATTTTGCATAAAATTATTTTTTATTGATTCTTTCAAATTTCTAAGTATAAGCCTTGATAAATTGGTGTCGTATCTCGACAAAGACAAACTAAAAATTGTACTTTCTAAATTTTCAACACTATTGGACGAAGAATTCGAATTACTGACTAGTAAAGGTGTCTTTCTGTACGAGTATATTAATTGCGTCGAAAAATTGCAGGACACGCGCTTATCACCGCGCGAATTATTTTTCAGTTCGTACGGACGATACCGTATTCGAAAGCTACGCCGCGAACGTCTGACAGCGATTCTCCATTCGCATGCTCGGCAAGTACAGTGATTTATACTTGAAAACAGATGTCTTTATTAGTCGACATTTTCAAAAATTTTTGCGAAAATTGTGTCGCGAGTTACGATCTCGACCCCGCGCATTATTACACGTTGCCTGATTTCATGTGGTATGCCATGCTAAAATATACGTGCGTAAGATTTGAGTTGCTCACAGACATCGATATGGTCATGTTCATCGAGCGCGATGGTCTCAGTCAATATTCAGGTAGATACGCGCAGGCTATTAACAAGTATATGCATTCGTACGATCCATCGAAACAGTCGTCGTACCTTGTGTACTATAACATGAATAATCTGTATGGATGGACGATGTGTCAATCATTGCCATACGTCAACATTCTATGGGTATGAAGACGCTGGGTATGAGGACGAACTTTGACGTGAGCGTCCGGATTTGTCCACTGGTTATATTCTCGAGGTTGATCTCGAGTATCCGCAGCATCTGCACGACCGACACACTGACCTACCTTTCTGTCCGATGCGCGATAAGTCGTCCGGCAAGTGTGAGGATAAACTTCTCGTGATACTATATGACAAACAGCGTTACGTCATCCACTATCGCAATCTGCAGCAATGTACTCGTCACGGTCTTCGCGTAACAAAGATCCACAGGGTATTACAATTCGCCCAATCCGCCTGGCTTTGCAATTATATTAAACTCAATACAAATTTCAGAACGCGCGCAAAAAACGATTTTGAAAAAAATTTGTATAAATTAATGAATAACGCGGTATTTGGCAAACATTGAAAACGTTTGAAATCAGGTACATGTCATCGATGTATCGCAACAAATATAAAATTATGTACGCCGATACGGACAGTCTTATTTATCATATAGAATGTGATGATGCTTACGAGACTATAAAACGCGATATCGCTAGATCGAGTGATTATCCGGCGAACAACGCGTACGGTATGCTTCTCGCGAACAAAAAAGTACCCGGCCTGATGGACAAGAACAACAGTGCGATAATGATCGAATTCATTGGACTCAGAGTGAAGATGTACGCGGTGAGGGTGGACAGCAAGAATGCCATTAAAAAGGCGAAAAGTGTAAAAAGTAATGTTGTAGCGCGAACAATAACATTCGAAGATTACACGCGATGTTTGAATGAAGAGATCGAAATGACTTGCCGTCAATCGTGTATATGATTTAAATTACACGAGGTATACATGATATCCGAATCGAAAATCGCTCTGAGTCCATACGATGACAAATGGTATGTCGTACGGAGACGGACTCGATGGAGACGTTACCATGGGAGCATTGACGGATACCTTTGTAATATAATGCTAGAACATTAATGCTGAATTTTGAACTGTTATTCTTTATCGAATTAAAAAACTTTTCTTGTTTAAATTACCGTGGCACTGTTCATCGATTATTCTGCTTATATTGTCCTGCCTATTTTATACAGAGATGAGAGTGACATTTCCATTATTAAATACTATAATTGCCGTTTCTGTAGATGACACAATAACCAGTAACAAGGTTAATCGGAGAACATTGCGTAGAAAGGCAAGACTAGAATTATAGAACAAACTGAGAGGATAGAAAAGGTCAATGAAACAAACTCCACGGAAATAAAATTGCAAGTACATGCGCTTGAGAAGAATACGGAATTTATATTATATATAATACGTTTCTATAACATTTTATTATACTACTATTTATTAAAATTATATATATATGTAGACATATATTGTATATATATTTATACAAGGTTTGTTCACGTTTCAATATCCGGTAAAAAATTTTTTATACATTAATGTTGGATTTTGGAAAGGTTAGCGAGGGTACAGTGACGAATTAGCTGAATGCAAAGGTTTATTAGTTTATAAGAAAGTTACAACATAATGAAGCGAAGGGATCGTTTCTCTGTACATTCACACGAGGTACTGAAAACACGCGTGGACACGGATGTCGTCGCTGCATTGCGCCAGTGCTGCCAACGTTGTGGCTGTATGAATCACTACAATCCCCCCCTCGGAAGGATCTCCTTTGGTGATCATTTCGAATGATTCCTCTTGTTTATGAGGTTCCTCTTCGTAGCATCCGATTGCAATGAAATTCATGCAGGTTCTTGTTCAACGGCTTGGTGAGAATGTCTGCGAGATTTTCGTCCGTTCTTACGTATTTCAATTCGATCGTACCGTCCATTACTTTTTCTCGAATAAAATGGTACTTTATTCCAATATGTTTGGTTCGTGAGTTACTGATGTAGTTTTCTGCATGTGCAATTGCTGTTTGGCTATCACATAGTATTTGAGTACTTTTTCCAATCAGCTCTTCGAGGCTTAAGGATTTTAGTAGATTTCTGATCCATGTGATCTCTCTTGCACATGTTGCTACTGATACGTACTCAGCCTCCATCGTGCTGAGTGCGGTAATTGTTTGTTTTGCACTCTTCCAAGTTACGGGTGATCCGGCTAACATTACGATATAGCCACTTGTACTCTTGCGGTCTTCATTTGAGGTAGCCCAATCCGCATCAGCGAATGCTGAGAGTTTCTGACCTGTGGGTCTATAACTTAATTTGTAATCTCTTGTATCTTTAAGATATCGAAGGATCCTTTTGGCCGAATTCCAATGACTTCGATTATAGTTAGAAGAATATTGGGCTAATTTTGTCACTGCAAAGGTAATATCGGGCCGTGTCCTCAGTGAAAGATAGAGCAGCCCTCCTATCAGCTCGCGATACGGAGTATCCTCGAGTTCCTTATCTTCATCTAAGCATGGTTTTGCTTCCATCGGTGTTTTCGCTCCTTTCGCATCCTCGAGTCCAAATTGAGTAAGTAACTTGTCAATATAGTCCTTTTGAGAAAGCGTGATGCAGCCTGAAGTCTCTCGTTCAAATTTTACGCCAAGCATTTGAGACACTTCCCCGATATATTTTACTTCAAGGCCGCTGCTGAGCAATGCTTTGACTTTATTTTTAGCTGCTTTGTTCTCAGTCATGACGAGCATATCATCCACATAGACAATGATGATTGCTCTGCAATCGTTTGTGTTTAGTTGGTAAACACAAGAATCGGTCTCATTTCGAATAAATCCCATACTTTTCAGAGATTCGTTGAGATGATCGTTCCAGCATCTTCCGCTTTGTTTCAGTCCGTACAATGATTTCTTTAGTTTACAGACTAAGTTGCCTTTCCCTTGTTCAAACCCCTCCGGTTGCTCCATATATATGGTTTCCTTCAAGTTGCTATGGAGATAAGCGCTTTTTATGTCGTATTGATCAATGTACCAATCTTTCTCAACACTAGCTGCAACCAGTAGACGCATTGTCTCAAAGCTGGACACAGGGGCGTACACATCTTCATAGTCCATTCCTTTCCTTTGGCTATATCCTTTAGCCACTAGACGCGCCTTGAAACCCTTTCTATCAGCCATAGTCTTTCTTTTATATATCCATTTGCACTTCACAGGGGTGACACCGGGAGGTAATTCTTCCAAGTCCCAGGAGCTGTGTGCTGTCAGTGATTCCATTTCTTCTGTCATCGCTTCTAACCACTGCGCGGATTCGTTTGAATTCATTGCGTCGCGATAGGTAAGGGGTTCGTCAGGCCCTTATTTTTGAGTCGTCAGGATATTGGCATCCGCGTTCTGAGTAGACATCTCTGAAGAACGAAGTGTCATCTTGTGCTCTCTAACTGCTTCTGGTTTCTGTTTTGTCGCGTCCTTCTTCGGCCTTCCACGACGTTTGCGTTCGGGGATTGGTGCGTCCTCATTTTCTTGTGATGGTTCAGGATCGCTATCCGCGTTTACGTCATCTTTATATTCATTTGGAGTCGAGTCACAGAAGTGTTGTATTTCGACACTTTCATGCACATTATCTTTTGGGGGTAATGGTTCTTCTGAAGAAAATTCTTTGAAAACACAGTCACGTGATTCCACTACTTGTTGTGTGGCTGGCATCCAAACTCGGTAGCCTCGCCCGTACAATGCGTATCCAATGAGAATTCCACTTTCTGCTCTTTTGGATAGCTTCGAGAAACGTTTTTGTTTTGGAATGTGTACAAAAACTTCACACCCGATTGCTCGTAAGTGTCGCACGCTGGGCTTCTTTCCCGTCCATAGTTCGTACGGTGTTTTCTGATTGTCGTGGGTATTTGTAACGCGATTTCGAATGTACGTTGCGGTAAATATTAATTCAGCCCATGATTTCTTTGGAAAGTTACTTTCCTGTATTTGAGATCTCACCAGGTCCAATACAGTTCGATTGAAGCGTTCGGCAATGCCGTTTTGTTGGGGTGTGTAGGTCATCGTTGTTTCGTGTCGAATCCCTGTAGATTCACAAAACGCGGTCCAATTCTTCGAACAAAATTCAAGGCCATTGTCTGTGCGAATTCTTTTTAGGCATTTTCCTGTTTGCTTTTCTATTTCCGTTTTCCATTTCTTAAACTCGTTTAGTGCGGCACCTTTATTATCTAGGAATCGCACAAAAACATACCTGCTTGCGTCATCGATGATGGAGAGCATGTATTTTTTATTTCCCCAGCTTGGAACGTCGATAGGACCCATGAGGTCGCTATGAACAAGTTCAAGAATTGTCGTTCTTTTGTCTACACTGTCTGTAGGTTTCTTCGGAAATGGTTGACGCGTAGATTTTCCCGCTAGGCAACTGTCACAAGGCGTTGGGGAACTCTTTTTACAATTCAGGCCGATAACAGAATTTGCATTTGCCATCTCCAAGATTTTATGTTTACTAACATGCATCATCTTCGATGCCACAAATCGAGCGATTTTGTCTCTTTTCGCACCATTGAGTTTAAAACGACTTTGCTTTCCTTCATCGGTTCGGTGTGCATTACGTATAGGCGATCTCTCTCTTTTGCTTCCATTAGCAAATTTCCAGTTTTGTCATATATAAAACAGCCTTTTTCGTTAAATAACACTTCTCTATCATTTTCAATAAGCTGTTTCACCGATAAAATACCGCATTTAATATCTGGCACTAATAGGGTATTTTCTGTTTTAAATTTAACCACAGATCCTGAATTATCTGACTTGATTACCGCACTGACGGCACCTTTCCCCATTGAGGATGCTTTTCTTCCGTCTGCCAATGCGATGCCTTCGATGTGAGAACTCTTGTCAATCGTCGAAAAATATTCTTCTTTCGGAGCCATGTGATGCGTTGCGCCAGAATCGATGATCCACGTGTCCTTACACTTTATTGTCGATCCACAAAAAGCACTCATATTTATAACATTTTGTTTTTCTGAGTTTAACCGTTTTTGGCAGTTTCTTGCAATGTGACCTGTCTTTTTGCAGTAAAAACATGTTATCTCGCTCTTTTGATTTTTTTCTTTTGTCGTATGTTGTTTCATTTCATTTTTCTTTTTCTGATTCTGATTTTTCGATGTAACTGTTTTATCGGCTTTCGTAAACATTGCAGATAGCTTACTTGAATTGATATTTTCCCGACGTCTGGAGTCTTCTGCCAATAGGCGTCGTTTGATAGTTGCACAGGTGAATTCATTCTCTGGTAAATTGCACAGAGCCGATACGACAGTATCCCAGTCATCTGTCAGTCCGCATAGAATCACCATGCCTAAGTCGCCGTCCTCGATTGCGTCACCGATACTTGATAATTCTGTGACAGTTTTGTTTATCTGTCCTAAGTAATTCTCCACCGTTTCATAATCACTTAATTTGTGAGAATACAATTTTCGTCTTAACTGAACAGTGCGAAATTTACTGTCTTTCGGTGCGTACAATTTTTGCAATTCTTCCCATATCTGTTTTGGCGTCGTGAGGGAGCGAATGTGCATCTGTTGTTCATCGCAGATCGCAAGGGCGATCCTTGCTTGTGCTTTTCCTTGACGTGAAACGTATGTTTTCTTTTCATTTGCGGTCGCTGCTTCGCCAGGTTCATCTTCTCCAGGTTCGATTATCGTCCATAAATCCGCTTCCATCAGTAATAATTTCATCTGATATGACCAAGAAGCGTAATTGAGACTGTTTAATTTTTCAATCGAAGTTTTGTATTCCGTCATTGTTTATTTCACGAGCGTCGCTCGACAAGCCTACGGAGAATCGCGTGCTCTTCCTTACCGACGCGACCAAGTTACCTGTTGCGGATGTGTAGAGCGAAAAGGTTCGTCTACACTATGACGCGACGCTTCGCCCTTGAACAGAATTTCCTCGAAAGTTCTCTTTCAATTTTCGTTCTACGAAACACTTTGCATTCTTCACGAGTTTCGAGGAACACTCACTTGTGGAAATTGTCAAAACTTTCGATACGAATCAAGAACACTGTATGCGCGAACCACGTTTCGTTTCACGGAAAACGGACGAGGAAACAATGGCTACCGACGACGTTCTGTGCGATCCCTTTTCTTATATTATTCACTCACGTCACTATCCGCGTAGTAGATGCGGTGCCTGGGCCCATAACCTTTGTTGGATTTTGGAAAGGTTAGCGAGGGTACAGTGACGAATTAGCTGAATGCAAAGGTTTATTAGTTTATAAGAAAGTTACAACATAATGAAGCGAAGGGATCGTTTCTCTGTACGTTCACACGAGGTACTGAAAACACGCGTGGACACGGATGTCGTCGCTGCGTTGCGCCAGTGCTGCCAACGTTGTGGCTGTATGAATCACTACAATTAATATGTACAAATATTTATAAAAACTTATAATCATACATGATATATGTCCATACACAGTCAAATGTCCCTCTTCCTTTTGTAAAATTATTTTTTAATGTAATAGAAAATCTTTTTAAGAAAACATAAAAAAAGGCGCTAATAATATGTGCTTCTCGAATAAAACCTAAGTATCCAACCTAATTAATCGTAGTTTTAATTTTTCTTCGAGGATATTCATATTGAAGATCTTATTCCAATATAAGTATTGTAATAGCAACTTTAATTCTCTGTCAAAATTTATTACTCTTCGAAAAAAGTGAATGTATTTAATGGAAAATTAAAATCCAGATCCTACAATCTTAATTAATCAAGTTAAGCTCTATCAAATTAAAAAAAAAGTAAAATACAAATAGTACTGTGTTACGTCCAAGCTCCGCGCGCATGCGGAGCTGAGGGGGTGAACGTAACTAGGAACCGAATTGTTAGATCGATTTGGTCGTGTCCAGGCTCCGGACTGCAAGAGAGGAGCCGTGGGGAAGGACCGACGCAAATCGGGAGGCGCTTTGCTTCGTCCTGAGGCTCCTAACGAGCAGGGGGTCGAACGGAGGACGAAGTGGAAACCTCTGCTCGTGCTCCGCTAAATAGACACATGTCGGACGTACTTTTAAAAAAAGGGGCCCAAACTGGGTCAGTGCGCCGAGAGGACGCACTTTAACACCAGCTGCGCCAGTACGGCCGTATGCCCTGACTTTCGGTCATGGAACTTAATCCAAGTGACCGGGGAGAGGCAATCCTCGAAGTGCAATCGCGGGCAAACTTACGAATACGAGAAGTTATATTTGAAAAAAAACTACTGGGGAGTTAATTTAATGATTGTATAACATAATAAAATACAAACTCGAGTGATACATTTTGTGGAAAACAAAAAAATAAATGCAATTTTATCGGGTAAATTAAAAGGTAATCAATTTTTGGTTCTCAACTCTTTGTTATACATATGCTTTTACGAATGTGTGTGTGTGTGTGTGTGTGTGTGTGTGTGTGTGTGTGTGTGTGTGTGTGTGTGTGTAGTATCGTGTGGCGGAAGGGAGGAGTTACGGAGAGAATAGCGAGAGGATAAAAAGAGAAGAAGGTTTTGGTGAGTGGATTTGAGAGAGTTCGACCTAATTTTCCTCGAATGATGATAGTGTTAGCGGACAAGAACGACCGGTCGACAGGGGCGAACAATTATCGTGAGGCGACGGCAACAGATTTAAATTATAACGTGAACGGATTGCAATGCTTTTATTTTCTTGTACATAGGAGGTCAAAAATGGAAAAAGAAAAAAAGAAAAGAATAAAATAAAAACAAATGAATAATAAAAGAGATAAAATGAAATATTGAAATAAATTACCGAAAGATAAAGCGAGGAGGGAGTCAGAGAATAGAGATATACTGACTTACTACTGAGATGCTTATCGTTGGAGATCCTCCGGCCAGGATGTGCAAGGCTGGTGATGTTTCTTTAACACTGACTCTACTGGAGAAAAAGGGCTTTGAGAATTGGCTGAAGCCTTTTTAAATATCGCGACAACTGTAGCCTCCCAAAACTCAAGGAAAAATGACTGGAACCGCGATTTTTATACAAATCACCTCAGATTATTCAAATTCGGATTGGTGGAATAGATTTCGTTAGTAGTAGGATTTTCCTTTGCTCTCGGATTGGTCAAAATTTTGGGAGAGGAAAGGATGTTGACAGATTTTATGATCTTAGGATTTATGGGAAAACGCACGTCTTGTGCGTCAAGAAGGCGCGCATGTATCGTCGCCACGAGACCACCCAGAATCTATCCCTGAATGTCGCGTGCCGTTTCTTGGATTTTGTAATTATGGATTCGCGAGAATCGAATCTGTGACTTGAGCATTAATCTTGGCACCGGTCTTACGCTTTCAATACGTATTTATTATTGATTTAGTTTATCTCGGAGCGACATTCACGAGGAGATACCGGATTCCTTGTTTTAGTTTTTAGTGTAGGAAACAGGAAAAAAGAAAAACAAATTTTAGTGTTTTGACGAATTCCAGATCTCCACGAAAGAAAAGAGTCGTGCAAATCCGCCGGACGTAACACTGCAATATAACGTTTTGTACTTAGAGTTCTTAATATAATCTTTCATTTTCCATCTAGTGAGTATAGACCTTAAAGCTGTCGTAAGTTTCTTGGTAGGATCTTTCTTAATAGGTATATACATGTCTGAGTTACCTAATAATGTGGTCATTTTATTTATGTATGTGTCTTTGTCCATAGCAACCGTGACGTTCCCTTTGTCAGCGTACGTGAAAATAATATTAGGTTGCCCCGATATAAATTTACATGTGTCAGATTTCAATTTTAACTGTTTATCAGTAGGAGATGTAAAAATAGGAGAAGAAATAATATTATTTAAGATTGAATAGAATGATTCGTAACTTCAATTCTCCTATTAATGGGCATTTTCTATGTGCTACTCTCGACACTTTTTATACATTCGAAGATTATCTTATTCTTGTTATTGAAAGGAAGCGCAAAATTCTCTTCCCATTGTAAAAAATATTGAATGTTATAAGGAATATCAAAGAAAGATAAATTCACAAACCATCTCTGACTGTGGTTAAGGAAGATGACATCTGTGAAGAAAAAGCATTGGGGTATATGGAAATAAACAAACTAGGAATCATACTGTTCTATGAATCAAAAGGAGGATTAATATTCAAGGTAGAATCTTCACGAAGGTTGAGTGTTGAGGGAACTGAAATGTTCAAGAATGTTGGAATCGATGGTTTAAAGAATCATATCTATATTGTATCGGTGCAATCCGAACCATAGCCTGTTTTTTTTTGTTGCATAGCCAAAGAAATTTAAACTTTAGTCTCTTTTTTTCTTTTCCAAAAAAGAGATTACCAGATTTCTCCTGTGTGTTGAGGAAATCGTCACATATTCTCGTCGGGAGACAGTTGCTCACTACACACACATGGAAAAGTAATTTCCTATAATAATTAATTTCTCTATGCGCGTCATTGAGTTCGATGTGTAAAATTTTCTTAATTATCGATTCTTTACAATGTAAAGTATTATATTTATACGGACACACTTATTTTAATAATTTACATATGATTTTTGATGAGTTTTAATTACTTATTAGAATTCCGGTATGTTAATTTGATTATGTTTATTTTTTCATAAAAAGTTTTTTTTATCTTTTTTTATGAATTAGAACTTTTTCAAGAGATATGAAACACATTTGACTGTTCAATCGTATGTGAATAATGTCGAGTTCTACATCAAGACTCACCCGAACTATGATTATAGTGAATATGCGAACATTTCCGATAATTAATTTTGTACTGCGATTTTTTTGATAAGTTAATGTTTGAAGAGGGCTCGATCCCGTAGCCGAAACTTGTAATTTATTTGTATTTAAACTGAGTTTTTATCTTATTATATTTTTTCAATTTTACTTTTCTCTATTTGTAATTTATTCTTTTAATTGTATGTTTTTAAAGAAATATGTTTGATTCTTACTTTGCCTTTTGTTTATTGTTATTTATTTTATACTATTTTATTTTCTTCGCATCGTTTTTCTTTTGGCTCGTAGCTCTTATCGATATAATTTTATTTAACTTTTGTACTGTAAAAGATTGGATAATTTCATAACGTTTGCAAAAAAAAAATGTTTGAAAATTAAAAAGCAAGTTATTCTAATAAATTTTGTTAATGTAAGATTAAAAATATTTAAAAAATGGCATTTACACATTAAAAAGATGTTTTTTTATTAATTATAAACTTTAAAATTTGTTAATAAATTTTAAAATAATTTTAGATGTAAAAAATTTACAAATTCCCGAAATACCTTTACATTTGACATTTAATGTCAAATGCTTTTAATGTCAATGCAATTAGTTTACGTCGTAGGTTATATTAAATATTTTTACACGAACGATTAATATTTCAATAAAAAAATGTTATAATTAAAAAGCATAAAAACATATTTTATGTAATATCTACATCAAAATGATATTCACAACAAAAATAATTCCATGTTTCCTTGTTCATCAATATGATATGCACTTTAAAACCACATTTTTCTCACATTTTCTACTTGAGGCATATAAAAGAACAATTTTTCTAGTGTTTTAATTGCTGTGCTTTTATACAAAAATACAAAACACGTTTTGTATGTGTTTCCTTTGCTCATATTAAAAATAAATTAATTTCTTACTAAATAATTGTGGTTTCGTTGTTACAGTGTGAGGTCACAGCGCGTTTGGGAGAGCTCGGTCGTATCCGGACCATCTTCGGCATTGCAAATAATGCAATATTTGATTACTTATTATTTTATCTATTAATATTTTATTATTTATTTTTTTGTATAATTTTTGTTAAAAAATTATTTAAAAATTGCAGTTAAAAAAAA
>NW_017305433.1:94213-101008 GCF_001594115.1 Trachymyrmex septentrionalis
GATATATATATATATATATATATAGAAAGAGAAAGTTTGTAGAAAGTTTAATTTAATAAAGAAAATTATAATTATGTAGGAAGGAAAGTAAAGGATTGATAATTTGCTGAAAGGTACAGTTGCAGCATATTTCTTATAATGCAACACTGCTGAGATCCACGCGCGGCTCAGCTGTCGAGTGTTGAGCGATAATAAGCGGCGGAGAAAAAGAAGGCGATGCTTCAAAAGTCGATCCAAAATGTGCAACTATTTCCGAGCACCGGAAAATTTAACAACGTGTATTCCAACAACTGTAGGAAGAATACCAAATCACTTTAATAGATAAATAAAAAATTATTTATATATTGCACAACATATAAAGGCTTTTTAATTTGTCTACTATAAAATTATATTAACATCCTATAATTATATTAATCATCGCACTTTTGCGATTTGGTTCATTATCAAAATTTTCATACATTCGGATGATAGTTATAAAAGAAACATTTAACAGAAAGTACTGATCGATACCAAACGTAATATTATTACAAAACCATGATTTTTTTTCGGATTTTTTCTAAAAGTAAACGGATTTCATTTACATATAAAAATACTGGTTTTTTATCTATTCGACGCATACTACGTTGAATTATTTTTGCTACAATGGTTGGTTTAATACTTTTAGGAATACACATATAATTTCAATAATTAAATAAAAATATATTTAAAAACAAATTAAAAGAAAAAGGGCTACGAACCTAATATATGATCAATAGTACACTGAATATTTTCAACTCTCTACACACAAGAATATAGTTTACTATGGAGGTTGGTGTTAATGGCAGAATGTATTTCCTTGATACAACAATTATCATTGATAATCAGAGAATCATTTTTGATACATATCATAAAGCAACCTTTTCTGATAAGTCCTTCAATTTCTTTTCGAATCATCCTCTCTGTCACAAAAAAGGCACTATTATCAGTTTTTTAGACAAAATATTCTATCTGTCACACCCTCGCTTCCAACAAAAAATTTGATCGACGCAATTCATACTTTTCTGGAAAATAGTTATCCTCTCTCCTTTATTTTTTCCATAATAGAACAAAGATTAAAATTTCATATATTTAATAAGAGTTCAGCTCAAACAGCCGGAGCGAGCAGACGTGTTTGTTTACTTCGCCTCGCTGTGCTACGTCTCTTCGCTGTACAGCTAACTATTGTAATAGACGCGAGAACGTGTGCTAAATATAAACTCAAGAGAGTAACTAAATAATTAAATATATATGGCCTATGGCCTTAAACGAAATCAGATTTTCTTCGGTTAGAAGAAATTCAAGTGAATCTGCTGATCAGCAATGGCAATCATCCGCCAAAAAAAAAACGAATAATAAGCAGTCCTGGGGAAATCTCGGCCAAAAAACGTCAAACATACATCAAGGACTATTGGTTAAATAAAACAATAATCTCTGAAAATCCGTTCAATCTACTATCCACAGATGAAGATACAGAAGATAATACTCAGAAAGTACATGTAGAGAAAATCTCCAAATCACCTCCAATATTTGTCAGTGGAGTCGAGGACATAGGACCGCTTACGAAATTGCTAGATGAAATTGACGGCAAAAACTACAGCCTTAAAATTCTGGCCAATAACCAAGTAAAAATTTTGCCTAGCATGTCAGAAAAATATCTACCAATCATTGAAGGATTGAAAAAGAAAAAGACAGAATTTTACACCTATCAAAGAAAGCAGGATAAATCTTATAAAGCGGTTTTAAGAAACATGCACCCATCAACGGATCTTGAAGACTTAAAAGCTGCCATCGAAGAATATGAACATAAAGTAATTAGAATTACAAATATACGAGAAAGAACCACACAAAAATCTCTACCACTATTCATAATAGAGATTGAACCTAAAGATAATAATAAATCTATTTTTAACATCGATAAGCTACTGAATATAATCGTCAGCTTCGAACCACTTCGCAAAAAAAGGGAGATTCCTCAATGCCAGAAATGCCAGGGTTACGGTCATACAAAAAACTACTGTTTTAAAAGTCCGGTATGTGTAAAATGCGCAATGAATCATCTTACACCTGATTGCCCAACAAAAGGAAAAATTAAAGAAGTCAAATGTGCTAACTGCGACGGTAATCATCCAGCTAGTTACAAAGGCTGTTTAGTGCGTAAGCAACTACAACAAAAATTATATCCAACGTTAAGAAAAAAATCTGCAAATCAACAAACCCAGAACCAACTACAAAGCCTTAACCGCTTCGTTAAACCAAACATAACGTACGCGCACACTGTGAGATCCGACCATAAACAATATACAACAAATACTACCCAGCCTCAAATAGAAACACAAACGACAACAAACACATCAGTAACAGCAACAAGTAAACTCGAACAAATGATGACTCAGCTCATGAGCCGAATGGACACAATGCTAAATTTACTTACAAGCTTAATAAACAAAATTCAATAAGGAAAATCGTGAAATAAATATAGCAATCTGGAATGCAAATGGCTTAGCTCAGAGAATATTGGAAGTTAAGAAGTTCTTAATTGACCAAAAAATTGATATTATGCTGATTTCAGAAACACACTTTACAAATAAAAACTATATAAAAATTCCAAACTACACCATTTACGATACCATGCATCCAAGCGGAAGAGCGCAAGGTGGGACAGCTGTTATTATAAAAACAGCTATTAAACACCATTTAACTGGAATAAATGAAGACGAATTTATACAAGCTACCAATGTAACCTTGAATGATCAGCAAGGATCCTTTATAGTCTCAGCTGTATATTGCCCACCTAAACACTCAATAAAAACTGAGTTGTTTCAAAAATTCTTTAAAAGTCTGGGCCGCCGCTTTATCGCTGCCGGAGATTTCAACGCCAAACACCCGTGGTGGGGGTCTCGTTCCTTGACACCTACCCCACGAGGCCGTCAATTATATGCAACACTACTGGCAGAAAACTTAACTCCAATTTCAACCGGAGAGCCCACCTACTGGCCCTCAGATTTAAAGAAGTCCCCCGATCTGCTTGATTTTGCAATCATAAAAAGCATTGATCCAAAATGTCTTACTGCTAAGTCATGTCTGGACCTTTCATCAGATCATTCACCGGTTATTATCACGTTTACTCGACAAATTACTATGGCACAAAAAATACAACACCTATATAATGGGAAAACCAATTGGACAAAATACAAGCTATATTTGGATAAAAATCTAAATTGCAATATTCCACTTAAGAATCCCACAGAACTAGAAAACGCAATTGAAGGATTCAACATATTAATTCACAAGGCGGTCAATGAAGCTACTCCAACAGTCGCTCTTTTAAAAAAATCTCAAAACATATCCAAAAATATTCAAGCAAAAATTCAAGAAAAAAGGAAAATACGGAAAACATGGCAAATCACGCGAACTAAATCAAACAAAACAAAACTCAACAAAATAACAAAAGAACTTAAATCTCTACTTATTACAGAGAAAAACAAGTCCATTCAAAATTATCTCAAACAGTTAACTGCTACGGAAGCAACAAACTATTCTTTATATAAAGCTACAAAAAGACTGAAACAACCTCAGCTACATATTCCACCAATCAAAAAGAATAACGAGAAATGGGCAAGAAGCGAATCTGAAAAAGCTTATGCCTTTGCTGAACATCTGCATGAAGTGTTCCAGCCAGCAGCCCAAGAAATAACCGATCAAGAGGAAAAGGAACTAATTTGTCTCGAAGAAATCCCTGTCCAAAAAGAATTACCAACAATAAAAGTCAAAAATAAAGAAGTGCTACAAATTTTAAAGTCTCTCCAGAATAAAAAATCTCCAGGCTATGACAACATTAGTGGTAAATTAATCAAGGAATTATCCCCTAAAGGTATCCGATTTCTCGCTATATTAATTAATGCTGTTTTTCGCTTGTGCCACTTCCCCAGTCAGTGGAAAGTGGCGCAAATAATATTAATTGGAAAACCGGGTAAAAACCCGGATCTTCCTACATCATATAGACCAATAAGCTTACTGCCTGTCATGTCTAAGATTTGTGAAAAACTCTTGCTGAACAAAATAAATCCAATTGTTTTATCCAAAAAACTAATCCCGGATCACCAATTCGGTTTCCGTAACCATCATGCAACAATCGAGCAAGTCCACCGACTAACTAGTAAAATCAAAGAGGCCTTCGAAAAGAAAGAATACTGTACCGGTGCCTTTCTAGATGTGGCACAGACTTTCGACAAGGTGTGGCATAAAGGTTTGCTATATAAATTAAATAGAATGTTTCCAAATAATATTTATCAATTATTGTACTCATATCTAACTAATAGATCCTTCCAAGTTAAAATAAACCAAACTGTCACAAAACTTTATCCAATTAATGCCGGAATCCCCCAAGGTAGCGTCTTGGGTCCGACCTTATACCTACTTTATACAGCTGATCTACCAACTATGCAGGAGATCACTACAGCAACATATGCTGATGATACTGCGGTACTCGTAAGCCATCCCAGACCCGAAGTGGCAGCTGAAGTCTTGCAAAAATATCTTGATGTTGCAAGTGCGTGGTTTAAGCAATGGAGAATTAAAATTAACGAGACAAAGTCAACTCATGTAACTTTCACACTCCGGAAAACATCGTGTCCCTCAATATACCTCAATAAAACAAAAATACCGCAAAGAAATGATGTTAAATACCTGGGGATGCACATTGATCGTCGGCTGACTTGGAGTACCCATATCTGGATCAAACGCAAACAGCTAAATTTGAAATTGAGACAAATGTACTGGTTACTGGGAAACCAATCAAAGTTAACGATTGAAAACAAAATACTTATCTACAAAAGCATTCTTAAACCTGTATGGACATATGGAATACAACTTTGGGGATCAGCTTCACACTCTACCATTGATATTTTAGAACGCTTTCAATCAAAAACCTTAAGGCAACTAGTTAATGCACCTTGGTTTGTACCAAATGATATAATTAGGAAAGATCTAAAAATTCCCACCGTAAAAGAGGAAATAAAAACTCACTACAACAAATACATATGCAGACTTAAGGAACATCCGAATCGGTTAGCAGCTGGGATTAGCGAAGTAACTCCTACAACTTCAAGACTCAAAAGAAATAGAAATATAATTATCTAACATGGTTTTATTGTAATACTTTCGTTATGAAATAATTTGTAAAAGTATTACCACTGGGTGAATACTTACATGCTCTTTATCAACTGTAGAAAATTTACTTATTGTCGAGGTAGACAGATTGTAAATAAAAGCGGGGTTTAAAAAAAAAAAATTTATTTAATAAAAATACACATAATTTACAAATCAAAGAAAAATATTTTACTATTCCTTATGTACATTCCATATCGAAATTATCGGATTCACACAATCAATCTGAAACAAATAATCCCCCCAAAATTTCCTAAATCTTAAAAAACTGTAATAAACTTATTGTGAAAAATATCGCCTCGGCCAGGAGTCTGGCTCCCGGATCTCTTGCATTTCGTTGTCTCGGTAGTCTAAAGGCTTAGGACGTCTCGCACGGAATGCAAGAGATCCAGGTTCGACTCCCGGCCGATGCGATATTTTTAGCAATAAGTTTATTACAATTTTTTAAGATTTGGGAAATTTTGTGGGGATTATTTATTTCAGATTGATTGTGTGAATCCCATAATTTCATCGGCGCAATTTATTTCTGAAAATTAATTCAATTTAAATGAGTGTATATTATATAGTAGTTCAACATCTTAACACTCGGACCGGTAAGGCGCTTTGTATTTCAAGTTTTAATATAAACGGTCTTGTTTCCAATCATATTGTTTTATTTATTTCTCAATTTTTTTAGATACAGATCAAATTTTGGCTCGTAGCCCTTTTTCTTTTAAGTTGTTTTTAAATTATTGAGCTATTATACTATTATATAAAAATATGTTTAGTCTGTAACATGTATTATTAACAATGTCATTTATTAAAAAAAAAAATTACGAAAAAGAAAAAGGAATCGATCGTGGGATCTCTATTCTAATCTGGCACCCTACACGCGAGACCACGCCGAGATCTTGCAAACCGCTTTTATGAACATGGTATATAACGGTAATAGAAAATCATGAAAATGTTAATAGCTCGTAAATTATCGTGTTTTGAAAATATTTTAAAATATTATACATAAATTGCAGGGATATACAATTAATATAATTTATTAAAACTTATACAGTATCTATAATATCCCTTCTCCTCTTATTTATACACGTTGAGCAGTCGAAATTGCTGAGAAAGCATTTTTGGTCGCGAGAAACAAGCGATCATGTAGAGAGGGGGGAGGGAGAGGGAGGGAGCGTCCTCGCTCGGCAGTCGAATAGCGCAATCGTTGATCTTCTAGCAGTCCATTGTGTGCGACTGCAATTTCACATTCGTGCTGAAGTAATGCAAGCATCTGAAAAAAACAAAAAATTGTAACAGTTACCTATATTTTATTAATAAGATGGGAAATTATAATAATTTTTTCATGTACTTATTTTTCGTGTACTTACCGATCGCAGAAATATTTCTTCTTTTTTTTGCTTAATTGCGAGCTCACGAGATGCGACAGGTTCTTGATCCACACAAAGTGACCGATACCGTCGTCGCGTGGATCTTGCATGTACAGGAGATTGACATGCTTGTCCTTCCTGTCACTGGTGAGCTGCAGAGGAAAAACTTGTTTATTCTGCCGTATACATTGATCGACACCGCGTTCAACCGTTCGAATTTCGGAATGTCTTTGAACGTTATCGGAAATTC
>NW_017305433.1:101108-103624 GCF_001594115.1 Trachymyrmex septentrionalis
ACGTTTCCAACTGATAATATAATATAATTGCTGGTTACATAATGATTCAATTTATTTCTATATTTGCGCGCGGGCGATAAGAGAAATGACACTTCCTACTAAGTGCCGTTTGACACTTTTACATCCGAGCCAAGTAAAAAATGTGCTGCATATAACAATTTCAGACTTTGTACGTTTGAAATAAGTAGCTGGCGCTCTATAGAAAATCTTAAAGAACAATATTATGCTTGTAGAAATGAACTAAGGGCTTTAGTATAAGAGAACGGAGTCTACAAAAATTTCATTTGTATGCTACGAGTGAAATTGTTGCTCAACGCTTCGGCATCTGAGCAGAGTCGAAAATCAATCAAAAATAATATAATATATGTAAATAATATTGTATATTTTTTGTTTATAAAGACATTATTTATACACAAAAATTGAAATAACTAATATCATATTTGTTTTATTATTATTTTTCCTCTCAAGAGAAAAAATTTTAACTAAGGCATGTAAGAAGCTTGTTACGAGCCTCAGTAGGTCGATAATTCTGATCGTTTCTGCTGATCCAGCGAGGCACATTTGATGACAGCGCCGTTGTCGAGGAACTAAAATAGTGCTCAATGTCATAGCTTCATGTCAGTTTTATTCGTAGCATATGAACGAAATTTTTGGCGACTCTTTTCTCTTATATTAAAGTTCCTAGCTCATTTCTACAGGCATAGTATTGTTCTTCAAAGTTTTCTGTAGGCTGCTGGCTACTTATTTTAAACGGGTAAAATCTGGAACTCTTATATGCAGCACATACTGCGACGAGTCGACTGCAGGAGCCGGTGACAAAGCTACAATTTTTAATTTTCTTTTGTTTTTCGTATTAAATTGTAGCTGGCAGTCTGTATTGTTGTCCATACTTTAATCATAGAGAAGGACTTTTCAATCGTAAGTGCAATTAAGAGAAACGAGCCGGGAAAAATTAATCACACTTTGTTGGTAAAACAGGGCAATCCAGCATCCCCTTAATATGATATAATAATACTTAATAGTTTTTAAATTTTTTGCAGATATATAGTATTTTGCTTGCGCTTTCTTTCAAAATGAGTACATCTAAACACACTAAAACCCGGCTGAACACTCTAAGAAAACGAGTACATGTTCGGAAAAAATTGAACGTCTGGTCAATCTATTTATGTGTGATAGTGTCACAGTGACTTAATAACTTCCGACTCCCTTGTTCGCTTCCAAGTTCTAAAAGCATTGGGAGTACTAGGTGTAAAAGTATGAAATGCGGATTTAAAAAAAAAAAAAAGCACGTTAAATTCGGAAGAATGATAAAAAGAGCTTTATTCAAAGTATGCTCCATTGCTAGTTACACATTTTTCCCATCTTTCGGGCAATTTGTGGATACCACGCCAGTAAAAATCTTCCCCCTTTGCCGCTAACCATTCATCGAGCCATTTTTTCACATCTTCGTACGAACCAAAGCGCTGCTCAGCAAGTGCGTGACCCATCGATGCAAACAAGTGGTAATCGGAAGGAAGCAAGTCTGGTGAGTAAGCCGCATGGGGTAGAACTTCCCAGCTGAGTGCTTCCAACGTGTCGCGAACCGGTTTTGCCGTATGTGATGGAGCATTGTCATGAAGAAAAATGACTTTGTGTTGTCTCTTTTGGTATTCTGGTCTTTTTTCAAGCAGCGAACGGTTCAAATCGATCAATTGTTGTTGGTAGCGTCCAGCATTAACCGTTTCACCAGGTTTTAACAGCTCATAATAGACCACACCCTTCTGGTCCCACCAAACACAGAGCATCGTCTTTCTGCCAAAGCGATTCGGTCTTGCGGTCGATGTGGATGGTGCGCCTGGGTCTACCCATGATTTTTTGCGCTTGGGATTCTCAAAATAAATCCACTTTTCATCCCCACTAACGATACGATGCAAAAACGACTTCCTTTTGTATCGTGCAAGCAAAATTTTACATGTGTTTTTGCGCCTCTCCATCTGCCTGCCGTCCAACTCATGCGATATCCATCTTCTGAATCTTTCCCATCTCTCGTAGGCTTGGAAACAGCTTGTTGACTAACGTTCAATTGCTCTGCGAGTTGTTTTTGTGTTTGTGAATCATCTTCGTCCAACAATGCTTGCAATTTCACATCTTCGTACCTTTTTGGCGGTTTTTCGTGTTTGCCTTGTCTGCAACATCGAAGTCAGCATTTTTAAAACGCCGAAACCATCGTTCACACGTATCTTGCGATGGAGCATGTTCACCATAAGCTTCTCGAAGGAACCGGTATGATTCAGCAGCAGTTTTCTTCAAATGAAAACAAAAAATTAATGCTGTCCGCGAATGCTCTTTGGTATAAATTTCGACATATCGAACACAGCAACACAACACTATGCAAACACTTTTTCAATTTATCACTCGTGCGCGTCTGACACTTGTTGATGGCACTTCAAAATGGCATAACAATCAAATCTTTATACCACACACTGCATTGATGCGCCATCTGTTTTCTCAAATCCGCATTTCATACTTGTACACCT
>NW_017305433.1:103834-110521 GCF_001594115.1 Trachymyrmex septentrionalis
TAGATTTACTTTTTTAATTTGAAGAAATCTGTAGCTGAGGCACATCGATTGCTTGTAGAAGCATATGGTGAGGCTGCCTTAAGTGAGAGAAGTTGCCGTGAGTGGTTTCAAAAGTTTAAGAACGGTGAATTTGACGTCGAAGACAAAGAACGTAGCGGAAGGCCGAAAGTGTACGAAGACGCGGAATTGGAAGCATTATTGGATGAAGATTCGTGCCAAACGCAAGAAGCACTTGCACTTACATTAGGAGTGACTCAACCAGCAATTTCACATCGCTTAAAATCGTTGGGAATGATTCAAAAGCAAGGAAATTGGGTTCCATATGAACTGAAGCCGAGAAACGTTGAACGCCGATTTTTCACATGTGAAATGCTGTTTGCCAGGCATAAACGAAAGGGTTTTTTGCACCGTGTAGTCACTGGTGATGAAAAATGGATCCACTACGATAACCCAAAGAAGAAGAAATCATGGGGACCACCTGGCCATGCTTCAACATCGACAGCCAAGCCGAACATTCATGGGAAAAAGCTCATGTTGTGTATTTGGTGGGATCAGCTAGGTGTCGTTTATTATGAGTTGCTCAAACCGAACAACACCATTACTGGGGCTCTCTACCGAACACAATTGATGAAATTGAGCCGAGCATTCAAGGAAAAACGCGTCCACTACTATTCCAGACACGACAAAATTATTCTTCTGCATGATAATGCACGTCCACATGTTGCGGCGCCGGTCAAAACCTATTTGGAAACACTCAATTGGGAAGTTTTACCCCACCCGCCGTATTCACCAGACATTGTTCCTTCTGATTACTACCTGTTTCGATCGATGGCGCATGGCCTGTCTGAGCAACACTTCACATCATATGAAGATACCAAAAATTGGATCGATTCGTGGATAGCTTCAAAAGATGAAGCGTTTTTCCGATGCGGTATTCGTATGCTGCCAGAAAGATGGGAAAAAGTAGTGGCTAGCGATGGACAATACTTCGAATAAAACATTAGGTACCGTTCTTTCACAATAAATGTCCAATTTTTGATAAAAAACGGCGGAAACTTATTTATACTCCTAATAGTAAAAAAACGTACACAATTGAAAAGTAAACAAATTGAAAAATCCGTTCGGACACTCCTGGATGCTCGAAAAAAAAATATATCCGGGAAAAAGACTACGGATGATCACTCTAGTTACACTATGAAACTAAACTGCATTCCAACAAGTATCTTACACACTGGAACACAATCAGTGTTGTCGCGGGTCAAAAAATAATTTCACTAAATCCTTACTTCAAAATTCACTAAAAAGTCGCAAAATTATATTTAGCACATGCGTGAAATGACTAAAAAAAAGAAGGGATAAAACAAGGTGAATATATTTTTGCAATCTCTGTTGACAGTACGGTTGCTCTTCAATAAATAAATATCACCGTTTGCAATTTATACAATATATAAATATATTAACTGCTGCATTACAACAATTACATCAATAAAAGCCGGTTCCATCTTTCGGTAAATTTTACATGTTAAGTAAGTCTTTGGCAATGCGATTGGATGATTTTGCTATAATATTTAGCTAATGCGTAAAATTTGCTAAAAAGTGGAACAAGTGGCCCTAATATATAATAAGATTATAACAATCTTTCTCCACATATCATTATCATCTATATTTTTTTAAAAATAACTATATTAAACTAATTATAAAATTATTGACAAAACAATTCATTTAGTCTGTGAAATTTAAAATGAAACTTAATAACTTATATAAACTTATATAAATTATGTAACTAGATTGACTGCGTTCAACCAGAAAACGCAACTTTAAAATTCTTGTGATTAGTTTTTTTTATGTTAATATGGTTCAATGAGGAACTAAAAACAAGACCAATAAGAGGAATAGAGGACGTTGACATAAAAATTCATCAAATAAAGAAATAATTCACTGAATCACCAAAAGATCTTAAAAATCACTAAAGTCAAATCATCTTTGACACATATATTCACTTTTGTTCACAGACGCTTAAAGAGCGTGCAGCAGAGATTGCAGCGCAGAAAGAGGCGTTTGCCATACAGAAGAGGGTCGCTGGCAACGAATGCTCGGATTTGCGTACTGCTATTATTGATAGAAAAAGCAGGATACGACAGTTGCAGGTCCGATATGATAGCAGCGTCGCAACAATAGGTACTACCGTGGATGGAGCGCCGATGAGCACCGCATACTTAAAGATACAAAGTGCTCAAGAACGGTACATGCTGCGAGAACAAGGCGACAAGTTAGATGAAACAATCAGACGAACAGAGCAGGAAATACGTAGCATGGAAAACACATTGCGTGTAGTAAACGTATGTAACGACAAATATAGGGACAGTATGAGCATGGTTGATCAGGACGGACCTGAATGGACGGAACAAAACAGACTCGATGAGCAGATGCGTAATGCACAACAGAAGCTATTGCAAAAACAAACGCAACTGCAACGATTGTTTGATAAATTACAGGTATTTTCGTATACATATCTTAAATATCAATTAAAATTAATATGTAACACTGTATGTTATATTACATTGTTGAGTACAAAACATTTTAATATTAATATTACGTTAATTTATGTCGATTTTTAATTTATATCGACTTGGTAGGAGTGTTTTTCGTATTTATAAAAAATTGATATAATTAAAAGAACTAATAATATATGGTATTTATCAGGATAGTAAGAAATAAAACCTATATGCGTTTGTAAAAAGATGACAGCAACAGAAAGATCTAAAAAGTAAAGAGTAAAATTATTTTTAGTGGATTTGTTTAGTTATATATTATTTTTATAGCATAAAAAAATCTATATTTTTTTATTGCAAATAATACATGTATTAAATATTTAACTCGTGCAAAACATAAAATTAAGCGTAATGGAGTAAATATATTTAATTGATAGCAATAAAATATAAAGAAAATTAATATTTTAATTTAATTGGGCAGAAAACGCAGAATGATTATACTCAATTGCTCAACGATATCGAAAAAAGCAAAGAAGAAAAGGAAAATAAAGAACGTTACTTATCAGGTATTGAGAAACAAACAGCAGAACAAGAAGAGAAGATATCCAGAGCCAATAAGAACCTTCGTAAAGTACAGAAGGATATACAAAATTTATATATTTCTAAAAAGGACGACACTGTGCTTCTGCAACAGGTAGGTAATGATCAAGATCTGCTATTAAATCATGCCCTTAGTCGATTTATTATATCTCGAGATGTTTCCCTGCAGAGAGAAGTGGAATTGCGAGAGCTTCAAGAACAAAACGCCCTAGTTCTTCAAGATATCGCGGAGTTCACGATTCGTCATGTAGAAGCTGAAGCGTATGTTAAGAAATTGCTGATAGCCAAGAACATTGAGTTACCATATTTTCCTTCATCGATTAAATCGCCTTGTGATAGTTCCGCAAGCACGATAGATCATTTGAAGAGTACGAGTCGCATAAGTGCCTTTACATCATCAAGGGAGAGTATCAGTAGCGTAATTAAAATAGAGCCGCAATTTGAGGAACGTACGTACATTAAGAAAGTATTATTATGATATCTTTTTCAGGGATGCTGGAGTGACGGTCGAACTTGATCACTGTCGATAGTACAGATTTTTTTAAAATTCAAATAAAAAAGTCAATAATAGTGATATCTTTAATTCATTTCTTTATTTGTCTCACTCAAACACATACATCTGTCCTTAATTAACATATTGCAACACTATTTCTTGCACGATTGAATATCTACTGGTAAACACAATTATTGCTTTGTTTATCATTTCGAATCTTCATTCATCGTTTGTATACACGTAATTTACAGATCAATAGAAATCTTTCTTTTTAAGCTTTAAATCTTAGTTTCATAAACTCAGTATCGTTTATGCATGTAAAACATTGGATGCTGAAATGTCGTTTTGATCCATATGAGCTATAAGACTTTTGTATTAAGGAAAGATCTATGTCAGGTGACAGTTTTATGAGTTGAAAAATGTATGTTTTTAACTTTTTTTTTATTTTAATATAAAGTTTACTGTAGTATCTCCCATAATTTTGCGTCTACTTTAATTTTATAAAAAGATTTTTGATTCTGTTCGAAGATTTATATCGATCTGCAATGTCCTGACAATTTGATCACTACAGCATCCCTTTAAATATCTTCATGTTTTATTTAGAGCTATATCATCAAAACAATTGACAAAAAAAAAAGAATATTTTTATTAATTTCTGATGATTGATTTTTTTAAATGTTAAATTTTTAAATTATTAAAATCATTTAATTCTAATAACAATTATTAAGTCGTATTTTATTTGATTTTAACAGCGAGTAACGCATCGAGGAAAACTGCAAAGCATGATCCCACATCTGAAGAATCATTCGTTTTGTCAAAGCGATCCACTATTGCACATAAAAAGCAGCAATTATGGAAAAAATCATAATAATAATTTCGATAGCATAATAATTCGAACTGGGCATCTATATGCTGGTCGACATCAACTAAAATAAATGTAACACGGAAAAAGTCTGGTTGCATTAATTAAAATTTTTATTGAAAATGGACAAAATTTTTTATTTGAATCTGTTATAATTCTATGATATAATCAGAATTCTGCTTGATATAATCAAAATCTTCTGATTTATCCATTTTCAATCAGAAATTTTTACAATAGTATGGTGTTACATAACAGTTACCAAGGTTGAGTATTAAATTTTTTTTAAAACTAAATTTTAAGTTAAAAAAGTTAAAATTAATTTATAAAATTAATTTACTTAAGTTAAAAGTTGAATTAACAAAAAATTATTTAGTTAATGTTACGTTAAGGCTCTTGAATAGTCGCCGTGACCATGTTTGAATCGTGACGCCATAAGCGAGAAATGACAATGTTAATTTATGTTACGTATCATTTGTAAAGATTTGGATAAATTTAAATAACCAGATCGCTTAAAATTTATAAAAATGGACGGAAACTGTCCTTTCCTCTCTTGAATCAATAAATGGTTATAAGAAATACGTAAAGTGAGCCTCTATTTGGGCAGAAAACACACGATTTGACAGTTGTTGAAACGAGTTAAAAATACATTTTTACTTATAAAATTTCAAGATAATTTTATTTTTTGTCGATTTTTACGATTTTGATAAGTATGAGACACATTTTCATAATTAAGTACATAATAACAAAATAGCACGTAACATTAAATTTTGTTAAACTTTTCCGTGGCGCTACAGAAAATTGTCGCATAGAGTTCCTATAAGAGGCTGCGTACAATGAAGAAATTGGAACAGAGAATAAGAATTTCAACCTATCAGAAACTGTGTATTCTATAATGCGTTTAATACCTAGCTGTTCAGCGGAGGGTTGCACGAATTCCTCGATAAGGGGATTCAAAATGGAGTATCCAAAGATGTCTATTTATTTTCTCTTTCAGTACATCAATTTGTTGTGACTTGGAAAATGTTCTACTCTTTCCAATGTACACGTAAAAATTGTTGCACCTAAAAGAACTGAGCAATTGTTCATACCATTTATTAAAGCGACAGCAAATATTCAAAATTAATTTTGCTGTTAGGCACATTCTTGCTTGCTTGTACAATTCTATTCTACTCTATCTTATATCTGGGATCATTAAAATAATTTGAATTCAACTCTATTGTCGCGTATAATTGCAAGTAATCATTTGAATTATTACGGCAAACACAGTTTCAAGTTTTGACTATTAATGGCGGACCAGCGGGCGGTGTCCAGACTCTGGCGTCCACTTGATGCTACAAATGTTTTGAAGTATTTTTTGATTGGTCAATTAGTGAAATTTTTTCTTTTAATTGGCCAGTCAAATGCTTTCGAAGCGTTTATAGCGCTAAGTGAACCGCACCCTCTGTTATAGGAAATTTTAGTGTAGTGAATATGTTGACAATTTCGTAGTGCAACAAAAAGCGTTGCGGATGTTTTCAGACGAGTCACTTCGTCATTCGAATGCGGACTTTCGAACTGAGCGGACATTTTTTTCAATACATATCTCCGTTCGAGTTTGCACTTGCGTGTCATGATTTTATGGTTCGCGTTTCTACGATTATCACTACTTTTATTACATTAATTTCTATTTATTCTTGTGAATAGCATGGTTAGCATCTTACTGTGTTTTTTGTTGCATGCATACGGTTGATGCATACGGATGAGGATCTTCTTTCCCTCCGACCTCGAAGACGCGGGTAATCTCCAGCCTAGTGTCTTTGTGCCGTTTTCGGATTTTGCTGCGTTTTTCGAGCATGTTCTTACCTAACATTGTGGATCTAATCTCTAAAAGCGTTAACGAACGCGTCGTTAACCAGTTGTCCTATTTTAACTTTTAACGACAATATTGATATCGTTATGTGTCGTTGCGCAGCTTTTTCATATAAAATATCTGCGCAACGACATTGTAATGATAGGTGCGTACCGAGTTACGCATGAAGCGCATGATGCATTATTTATTCTTATTGTTTTGTCAAATAATAAAAAAGGATACAACGATACATCATGCACTTCATGCGTAACTCGTAACGCATCCGATATCGATACTGTTGTTAAAAGTTACAGCAGGACGCCCATATAGTTGTGAGTAGCGACGTTTCCGCGAATCAGATTCGATTATTTGAGTATGGTATTCAGCAAAGAAAAAGGACTTCTCCTTATTC
>NW_017305433.1:110621-116138 GCF_001594115.1 Trachymyrmex septentrionalis
GTGAGTAGCGACGTTTCCGCGAATCAGATTCAATTATTTGAGTATGGTATTCAGCAAAGAAAAAGGACTTCTCCTTATTCTCGCCCTCGCTCGCCAGTGCATAATAATTCAAAAGCGTGCAACGACCGTCTCGAGCAGTCATGATGGCATCGCTAACTTTTGTATTTTCGAATCTTTCGACTCAAACGATGAGCGTCGCTATGACTGTAATCTCTTTGAACGCGTCAGGTAATAGATTTGCTTTTTTAATTAATAGCTCTTTCTACCAGAGAGGTCCCTTTGCCTTTCGGAAAAAATGAATACCGCGGATAAATGTCATTAGACCAAACGATAATCGTAAACAATCTTTTAAAAGACATGCGCATAATGAAACCACTGATGATTCAGTAATTAAATTCGTGTTTCCTCCCCTCTTCGGCAGAATCCTTCTAGCATTTCATCGATTAAGTATGGCACTCCCCTTGTCCCTCATGTTGTTCACTTTTTTCGATCGCCGGACATTCCGGGCAAAAGACTCAATACATTAAAATATTAGTACAATAATAATGGGCTCTAAATAATGACTATTACAATGATATGAGTTACAGGGTATTAAAGAGCTAACCGCAATTTGATGCGTAAAATTATTTATATACTTCAATAATAATTACATAAATTTAGATGTTCAAACCTATTCTCTTCACATGTTTCGGCTTCTTGATTGAATCCTCATCAGAAATTTCAAAGATTTTTAAATTACAGTTGTGACTTCCTCTTAACATAGAACGTTTTTTCTTTATTTTAATAATCTTAGTCAAATTATCCCGGTCCTGGAGTTAGTTGAATCAGATGGAATGCATTAGAAAAATGCATTTTATTTTCATATTAGTTGTCAGTTTCCCCTTATTACTAAAATATTATTAAGTAATCAAATGTATATAGTAACTAGTGTAGAACTCATCTTTTCGATAAGTCTCTTAATTTCGTCTGTAAAAATTTGAAACTGGAAAATAAGTCTATTAGCCCCGGTTTCCCCTACATCAAATAAAAACAAATTTACGCTATGGCAGTGATTGAGAATGTCTCCTACTTGAAAGTCTGTGCCAGGCTGGGATATTCTGAATCATCGGATATTTCATCCCATCCTCCTAACCTGTCATTCTCTAACAACTTCCCATTCCTCCTCCATCGCTCTTCTTCCTCCGTTTATGCTCTCGATTTTAGAGCTAGAATTCACGCATTCTTTTTTGACAATAATCCATGTATTCTGCTTAATTGTTTGCCAGATAATGAATCCCTTCCCTCTTTTTCTTCCCGTTTCTATGTTTCAGTAACTCGGTCCTTTTCTCGAGCATCCTGATAAAAATGTAAAACTTGTCGAAGCGTCAAAAAAGTGTGAACAAAGAATTTTAACGTTTCTTAAACACTTCAATGACTTTCCATTAACTCTTAGTGGTTTTGAATATTCATACATGCTCCACGAACTCTCCCCAAACGCTCCATAAAGTGTGCCCAAAACACATCTGTCACATTTCCCACACGTTAAAATTAAAAGTTTTTTTTTCATTAACGTTTCTCATACGCTCTTCGACACTGCAAAGAATGCATGGAGCATACTGATACATTTCCTAAACACTTCATTTATTAGTACTTCGTCTACGTTTCCAGGATATAGAGATAAAAAAATTTATTTTAAAACGGAGCATCATTAAGCTGTACTGCGAACGTAAACGAAGCGTTGTTGAGTAGTACGCGGCACCGTCAGCAGAGGAACTTAGCGAGAACTAACCTCTCGAAAAACTAACCTCTTTAAAAAATCACACAGACTAAGATAAAAGACATAGCATTGAAAGTTTTTTAGTTGTGTTCTAATGAAATAATTTTTTAAAGTTAACTAGGGTTTTAAAAAGAATGCATAGCACTTTTTTTTTAGATATTTACCAAATAAATGAAATATATTTTAAAATGTCATTTGCTTACTAAGTACCTCGATTACATTTCATTCACGTTCGTCTAAGAACTCGACGATGCTCCGTTTACGTTCTCTAGACTGCTTAATCATGCTCCGTTTACATTCAACGAACATTTTGTTTGTGCTTGCCGAAGAACTTATTTATATTTTATTTATGTTTCTTTAACGTTTAGTTGATGCGTTTTTTACGTTCCAATTTTTGTTTTTTAAGGGTTTTATTTACGTTTCTATTACTTCCTCCTTATACTCCCTTTATCTCCAATTTTATTGACACTTGTTTTACGTTTTATTTTCATCAGGGAAGAGCAAATTCTAATAATGATACTCTTAAAAGTAGCGGGAACAATGTCACACCGGATCAGCGAACCAGGGGCCGTGCACAGGTTTATTCTCGCTCCCGGAATTTGATCTTTGAGATATACACAATTCCCTTCTTTCTGCCTCAAATAGGAGACTGTTTCATACCCCATCTAGAGACATCTTTCATTCCTTATACACCCCTCCCCCTCGATGTCCCCCTTAGATGCTTTCCCCTATTTCCCTTCACTATATCCTCTTCTTTCTTATTCCCCTTCCTATCCTTGCAATCATTTACAATCCCAAATCTTTTTACCTTTTGAATCCTATCCCATACACCGGGAATGGTTTACATGCGCAAAGTTGCAATTGAACACATTTGTGCATGTTGCAAATGTACACGTTACAATTGAACACATAATAATGCGCACGGTTCAATTGCATACCGTTCATTTGCGCACAGTTCAGATGCGCACGCAAAAATGCGCAACGTTTAGACGCCCACATAAAGATGCGCACAGTTCATTTGTACAAAGATCAGTTGCATACAATTAGGCACAGTTTATTTGTACGCCGTTTAGTTGCACACACGAAAGTTGCGCACCGTTCAGTTGCCCACACAAAAGTTGCTCACTGTTCAATTGCACACATGAAAGTGGCGCACTGTTCAGTTGCATACATGAAAGTTGCGCACACTGTTAATTTGCACACAGAAAGACGTGCAGTTTCCTGATACACAAAGGAACGAATACGTTCTTATGGTATCATCATATCCGAATATCATATTGATTATCATCACTCGAATATATTTGTGCAATAATGCGGATGACTAATTTGAAAAAAGAAAAGTAAGCATCTTACTACAAAATTGATAACTGCGTCTTATAAAATTACAATACTTTCTTTATAAAATTTTAATTATTTTCGATGTTATATTCTATGTTACACTTTTTTTAAAATAATTTTATGACTTTTCAAAAAGTACATATTTTCAAAAATCACTTTAAAAACTACATAACCGCTTGAAATAATTTTTAATCAAAATTTCGTGGTTTTCGAAGTAATTTTAAAGTAGTTTTTGTAAATATAAAGAAGAATGTTAAAAAATAACCGATTTCTGCCTAAAAAAGGTATAAATAAAGAATAATGGTTTTTGTAGATTTTGACCTCCTGGATACGATAAAATTATTAAAAAGTTTATAATATTTTAAGAACACCTTGAAAATTGAACACGAACATGGTATTTTTATATTCTTACTGAATTTTCGAGATGTTCCCCAATGTCATGAACTTTTTAATAATTTTATTATATTTAGGGGGGGTCAAAATCTAACAAAAAGGATTTTTGAAACTTCCACGGGTGCTTTCTATATAAAAGTTATACGTTTCGCGGGTTTCCTCCGTGTCCAGATTCATTCTTAAAATGCCAACGTTTCGTGAACCTTGCAGTCCACTTCATCAGGGTGAAAAGCAGCCTGATACTGAGCTCCTCCGGGCCGTTCCTTTTTATACGCTACTTGTTGGAATGGTGGGGGGAAAAAGATAATTGTGGGTGAGGAGGAGAGAGGGGGGGAGGGGGAATTGGTCAGTCTTCAATAACCGGGAGAATATGGTTTTCCATATTTTATTTATGTTGTAGCCATTATCTATATTTAGATTGTTAGAATGTTTTTGTATCTCTATGACTTCTCTATACTTTCTTGGAAAGTATGAAGTAATGTTGACTATTGTGGTAGTTTTATCAAATAGTATTTGATGCCCTGTTTCGATGTTGTGTTCTGATAATGCTGACTGCGTGACATGTTTTAGCTTGACATCACGTTGGTGTTCTTTTATCCATAGGATGACCATTCTCCCGGTTTCTCCAATGTACTCGTATACTTGCCCGCAAGAACAAGGTATTTTGTATACTCCTGCGGAGCTGAGTGGAGGTCTTTGATCTTTAGGATTTTTTAAGATTTGTCCTATCTTTTTGAGTGGTTCAAAGATAGTTCGGATATTGTGTTTGTTTAATATCCTGCCAATCCGATCTGTTGTCCTTCGTAGCGGGGGAACAAAGGACGGAGAAACATCTTTCTCCGTCCTTCTCTTTGAGGAACGAGTTGGTCCCAAAAAGTAGGTACTAACATTCTATCCGGGCATGGAGATTGGAGGAGAGCGGGAACTCCTTTTCTCTGACTTTATAATTAATAAATATTATAATTTAATTATAATATTTATTTCATAGAAGCCGGCAGTATTGTGGGGCATGCGATACCGCATCGCAAGGGTCGGCCAGTAGGACGACTCGCTTTAAGGAGACGTCGCCCTGCGGGAGAAGAAGAGGAGAGAGTGCCAGCGAGTAAGTTTTAGAGAAATAAATATTAACTAATCGATTATAGAAATCCCGAATATTAAAATATTTTATTTTTTTCTAGGAAGAGCACGAATCGAAGAGGAAAACAATGTTCCGCATGACGTCCCCGTCATTGTAATCGGTAGGTATTTCGCAAATACCTGAGAAATCTAGTTCGTATAATATAGATGTAATATATGCGATAAAGAATAAAATCAATTTTGTTTTAGATGATGATGATAATGACGTTGATGACGATAACATTGATGGGGATGACGGTGTGAGTCCAGCCGATTCCAGAGCACTGGTGTCACCGGGTTTCACAATTTTCATAACGTGTAAGTTTAAAAAAAATAAATTAGATGAATATAGAGAGAGTTAGCTATATACAGAGTTCAAAAAAAAATAATAATAAAAATTACTTTTTAGCTCAGGAAACTGAAGAGGAATTGATACTGGAAGAAGAGGAGGATAACATTATCGATATTGAAGATAATGATGATGATGATGATGATGATGATGATGATGCTGATAATGATGACACCGACGATAATATATGCTGCCTATAACGTGGAAGTTATCTCCAACGAGAATATCAACGTCAATGACAACGGCGGTGATGGAGAGGAGGAGGAGGAGGAGGAGGAGGAAATAACACAGGAGGTAACAGAGGAAGAAGATAGCAGATATTACGTGCCTCTTGGAAATGAAGGTAATAATCTTATTATTTTTTATTTTAAATTTATTTGTTACTCGAGATACTTAAGCAGATATTTTTATTAGATATTTCGTACTCCCTCGTTCTACTTATGTCGCCGGAATATTAAATTACATAAAAGAGAAAAATATTATCCTCCCACGCCCGATCATGTAAACAACTGTAGGTGAGTTATCTTGCCATATGCAGTAATGTTACGAATAGTATAAGTTTCTA
>NW_017305433.1:116238-119735 GCF_001594115.1 Trachymyrmex septentrionalis
TTGCTTAACTTTTTTTACAGTATAAACAGGCGGTGAGCGTCTTACACGCGAGAAGAAAACATGCCGACGTAAGAAGAATCCTCACAAAATTCCATCGGCGAACAACATCAGCAGCAGTAGCAGCAGCAGCAGCAACATCAATATACACATCATCATCATCATCATCAGCTCGAGGAAAACGATCAGGATTGTCATCGCCGACAGGAGGAGGAGGAGGTTAGAAATAATTTCGCTTTCATAGAATTAAGGGCGGAAAACTCGCGTCGATTCAGGAATTTCGCGTTACTAGGGAGGGAGGCAACTTTCGCGATACGTCCGCCACCCGAAGATACTGATATCATTCGTTGGATAGAAAGCGCGTTCCGTGAAATTAGGACGTATGCGCTACATTCGTGCGAACCGAACGATTACGTAGGATTATCGTTCGAGTCGGCGGATCTATCGCGCGGTCCAGCGGGTCTATCGTTTCGTCCAGCACGCGACTTAATTCACGAGGACATATGGCAACTCGTGAATTCGTTGGCGCAAAGTGCCGGAGGATTCGATATCGCAGAAAATTTTACCGTGCGCGTTTTCAAAGTCTCGATACCCGCAGGTCGCGGGCGTCAATCTAATAGATTGACTCGCGAAGACATAGCCAAACGCTCGATTTTACAAATAAATAACACATACAATTTGTGTTTTCCCCGTTCGATCGTAGTGGCTCGCATACATTAAGAGCGTGGGCAACTGCGTACGGGAGAATTGCAAGAAAAATGGGAATCCGTGAGATACCAGCATTCTTCGTTACAGCGTAAGCTGGCCGAAGAATTAACGAAATCCGCTGGTATCACGATTGCCGAGGAAGGGTGTGGTATTCGTGAAATCGAGAAATTCCAACGGATTCTCGCTTCCGAAAATATTGCTATAATGGTATATAATTTTAGTACTTTCGGTCGAGGCGAGAATCCGATGTATGACGGCTGCTTGTTACTTTCCTCCCTAGGTCGCGAACCCTCGTGTTGTTTAAACATAATGTATTACGAAGGTTCGCGACATTATAACCCTATATTAAGTTTAAAAGCCGCCGCCGTTTCTCGTGGAGGATATTGCGTAGCGTGCAACGTGGGCTTTCGTAACGACCGAGGGCATCGATGCACAAAAAAATGCCCACGTTGCTACGCCACCCCGTCTTGCGAGCTCCCCGACGTTGAGATGATTAAGTGCGATTCGTGCGCTCGCATCTTCTTCGGGCGTCCATGTTTCGATCGTCATCGAACGCAGGGATCGTATAATCAATCCCTCTCAAGCGTTTGCGAATCCATTAAAATTTGCAACGGTTGTGGGCGATTGATTAATTCAAAATCGCGACACGATTGCGACGTAATTTATTGTAAAACGTGCCGTTCGTTACAGTCTTCGAATCATTTGTGTTACATGCGACCTCTTTGTCGTAAAGCCACAGTAGGAAACCCTGGAGAGGGTATAAGTACTATGGCGTTGCGAAAAGAAGAAAATCTGCAAACAAATACGAATGACGTCGAAGACACGAACGAACGTGTTAAAAGAGACGCATTCGTGTTTCATGATTTCGAAACGTGACAAGATGAAACGCTCGAAGGAACGGAGAATTCACGTTCCAACTCTCTGCGTCGCGCAACAAATTTGCGCGGGAATAGAGGCCATGTCATTGTGATGTCGTTAGTGTGAAGTGCGCGAATTCGTATTTAGTAGAGACCCCGTAAAAGAGTTTGTCGATTTCGCGACGCGCTCGTCTAAATATTTCAAAAATTTATCTGTATCGCGCATAATGCTAAAGCATTTGACGCTCAATTTATTTTAAAGTACATCGTTGAAAAGTCGGGAATAACGAAAGAACCTCGGGTGATTTTGAACGGGACGAAAATTATCGTTATGACGATTGGACGTACAAAATTTATCGATAGGTCAAATTATATACCTATGCGATTATCGGAGTTACCCAAGGTTTTCGGGCTGCAGGATACTCTGGGCAAAGGTTTTTTTCCTCATTTGTTTAACGTTGAACAATCAAAATTATATTGGTCCAATACCAGACACACGACATTATTCGCCCGAACAAATGAAACCCGAGGAACACGAGCGTTTTATGATTTGGCACGAAGAAATGTCGCGTTCGAATTTCGATTTTAATTTTAAACAGGAAATAGTAAAATATTGCCGGAATGACGTAGATATCCTTCGACGTGCGTGCATGGCAAAAAATCTTTTTAGAACGCGGAGACGTGTGTCCGTTCGTAGAATGCACGACTATCGTTTCCACATGTATAAAAGTTTTTCGTAAAAACTTTTTACGTGAGGAAGAAATAGGAATCATTCCACCGGGCGAATATAAATATAAAGATAATCACTCGCATAAAGCCCTGCAGTGGTTAGTGTGGATGGAGCGCGAGCTAGGGCATCCTATAATCCATGCAGGGCGAGGCCGCGAGTATCGAATTGCCGGTACACCCGTCGACGGATATTACGAAGTCGAATCAGAGAACCAGACGTCGCGTTACGTATTACAATTTCACGGTTGTTTTTGGCACGGTTGTCCCAGCTGTTATCAAATCAATCGCGAAAGAAAACTTACGTCCGGGGTGTCGCGCGAAGATACAATCGACGCACGATACGAACGAACTCTCACAATGACATGGCGTCTTCGACAACGAGGATATAGGGTGATAGAGAAATGGGAGTGCAAATTTTCACGAGAAAAGCGCGAAAATCATGAGATGCGCACTTTTCTCGAAAGCCATCCGATACTGATCAACCCTCCTCTCGACCCTCGCCAGGCGTTCTTTGGTGGCCGTACGGAAAATATCGTAACTCGATACGATGTTACAGGTACGGAGAAAATACGCTACGTGGACGTATGTTCTCTGTATCCGTACGTATTAAAAACGGGTACTTTTCCATTAGGCCAGCCAACGATTTATATCGGAGAACAGTGTTCGGAGCTGATTGCCACAGCTTCGAATTTTAATTTCGATTGTGTCGAAGGTATCATGCACAGTACTTCGTCCACGCGATCTTTTTTACCCTGTACTCCCATACCGCGTACAAGGTAAATTGTTGTTCGGGCTGTGCCGTAGTTGCTGCGAAACGTTCTCGCAGGCCGAGTGCACTCACGATCTCCTCGCCGATCGTGCATTCGTAGGAGCGTGGGTATCCTGCGAATTGCGCAAGGCTCTCGAGAAAGGTTATCTCGTAACGAACGTGAGAGAAATATAGCAGTTTAAAGTTACGCGGTTCGATCCTCGTACGAGGCAGGGTGGTTCGTTTGCCGAATATATCAACAGTTTTTTGAATTAAGGCAGGAAGCTAGCGGATGGCCGAGCGAATGCCTGCATGACGAGAGTAAGGAACAGTATCTTCGGGAATACGAAAAAACCGAAGGTATTGTTCTCGATAATAATAATATCGCCCGAAATCCAGGTTTACGTTCGATCGCAAAGCTCTGCCTGAATTCTTTCTGGGGTAAATTCGGCCAACGA
>NW_017305434.1:0-362 GCF_001594115.1 Trachymyrmex septentrionalis
GCCTACAAAGATCGCACTTATCATCCCGGACGAGCCCCCAATTTCGATATATCTGTTACGTCCAAACTCCGGAAAAGTGGGTTTTTTTTGGAGAGAGAGAGAGAAGGGAGTAGAAAAGGATGGAGCGTGGAAGGACGGTCAGACTCTAGTCTCGCAGGTGTTTGCCTGGAAACAAACACCGGCGAGTCGAACGCACCCTTTTTTTTTCTGTCCGCTTCGGAATATGGGTCAACGTCTCGTGAAGACGCTATGACGCCTGTTTCCTACGGGCGGTGCGATCGTCGGTCCGAATTTCGAGTCAAGGAAAAATCCCTTTAACTCGGGAATGGACCACGTGCAATCTTTGAAAGGGCAAGGTTTGG
>NW_017305435.1:0-3173 GCF_001594115.1 Trachymyrmex septentrionalis
ATTTTCTGTAAATAAGGTAATTAAATTTTACAAGATACATGCAAAACAAAAATGAAGACATAACATAAAAATAAAGACAATAAAAAAAGGGACAAAATTAATAATGTATAATTGTATGAAATATATTAGAAACTGTATAGCTAATGTCACGAATTTATCACGAATATATTTGTTTCAGTAGAAAGTTTATGATTGATCACAATAATGGAGACAGAACCATAATGCAACAATTTAATTAATTTTATAATATTATAACAATAAATGATTATCGTTACTAAACAATCATTTAATATTGTAAACATAGACCATGCAATCGTTCAAAAAAATAAAGTATTTATTTTTATCTAAGGCATCAGTTGACCAACAATGTTGGTTTTTTATCTTTAAGAAGATATCATAACATTTTTAACATTAAAGATATACGAGTAATGAATTCTTTGCAATTAGGACAACTTAGATACTGGTGGTATATCTGTATGGATACATATTATTCGTTATAACATTACTTTGAACAACTAATACTATATTTGTAAAGATACATAAAAGTTCACATTGAATACACTGCCTAAACTCATTTTTGAAAAGAGAACAGATGGACTTTATTGTTACTGGCGCTGATTCCTCAGATATAAAAGATATCGTCAAAGTGCATTCTTATATGTCATTGCATAATTTAATGTAGACTTAATGACAATTACACAGAAAATTAATTGCATATTTGCCTTTGCATATTCTTTGCTCCGATGTTGTCGTTGAATAGGGCTCCATCTGCCAGCTTTTCAAATCCTAATTCGATTAGAAAACTGTTCAGGTAGATCGATTTTTTGGTGGCCTCGCTTAGGGCCATATATTCGGCCTCTGTCGAAGAAAGTGTCACGGTCCTTTGCTTCTTCGAATCCCAGGAAACGGGCCCTCCGTTCAAGAGGAAGATGTACCCCGTGTATGAGCGTCTGTCTACAGGGCAGGTTCCCCAGTCGGAGTCCACGAATCCGTTCAAGGTGATCGAGTTCGGTTTGAACTCGATTCCGACGTCGATGGTTCCCTTCAGGTACTTGATGATGCGCTTCCCTGCCGCCCAGTGTTCCTTGCCAAAGTTCTCGTTAAATTGGCTGAGATAACTTACGGTATGGGCGATGTCGGGTCTGGTGCATACGGCTAGATACATCAGAGAGCCATTAGTTGGCGATATGGCAGTTTACGTACCTCGTCGTCCGCCTCGCGATTCGGCTTGTTCAGCTTCGAATGAATGTCCACGGCGTGCTAACTGTCTTACAGTCCTCCATGCCGAATCTGTTCATCACATCTCTGATGTATCCTCGTTGGTTTATGACGATACTGCCCTCTTTCCGGGAAAATTCCATCCCCAGGCAATACTTGATGTACCCAAGGTCCTTTACCTCGAAGTCGCGACTCAACTCCGATTTGAATCTCGGATCCATCCGGTTCGTTTGAGAAAAACAAGATGTCATCGACGTAGACCAGAATGTACGAGAGTCCGTTTCGCCCATCCATAGTGTACACGCATGGGTCGGCGCTCGTTTGCTTCGCACCGATCCTTCGTAGAGACGCGTCAAGTGTTCGATGCCAGCTCCTATCGGCCTGTCGAAGACCGTACAAGGCCTTTTTGAGTAGGCATACCTTGTCTCCGGTCTGTAACTCTCTGAGCATTGAGGCCGCCCTTTCTCTCACGGCCTTGCCGCTGGACCGGTCGGTTGATATGATTCTCAGAGCGTCTTCCAGCAACTGCGGGGGCTCCATGAACAGCTCCTCGTCGATGTCTCCGTTTAGGTAAGCTGAAGCTATATCCAAGTGGCGGATGTGCATGCTGCGTCGAGCACCCAATGCCGTCAGCAAGCGAATTGAGTTCATGCGCGCTACCGGTGCAAAAGTCTCGTTGAAGTGAAAGCCGGGGCGCTGTGCGAAACCCCTCGCCACGAGGCGAGCCTTTCTTCTCTCTAGGGTTCTGTCGGAGTGGTACTTGTTTCGAAGCACGAAGCGGCTCCCGATGACTTCTTTGTCCTTGGGACGGTCGACCAACTTCCATGTGTCATGCTGAAGGATGGACTCGACCTCCGAAACTATGGCCTTTAGCCAATGTTCTGCATCGTTGCTGTGCATGGCGGACCTGAGCGGTACTTCGGCCAGATTCACTAGATCCGGTCCATCGAATTCTGCATTCTCTCGAGACGGCTGATGCTGGCGGCGGGGGCGTCCTCGCTGTCCCGTACGAATGATGCGAGGTCTCCCGCTGAGGTCGAGGCGCCTCTTCGTCGCCGTTGGAATCGTGGCTGGTCGCGCCGTCTTCGGGTCCGCCGGTCACGTGGTTAATTGCGTCGACATTTAGCGGTGTCGTGTCGACCTCGATCATCCTAATCTCGGAAGAAAGCTCTGCTGTCTCAGCTTCCGGGTGAAGTTCCCTCGGGAAGATGCTTTCTGGCGCGGTCGGCGCACCCTCAGGAGCGCCTGCAAAGGTCACCCCGCGCGATAGGATGACCTTTTTCTCCTCGACAGACCACATCCTGTAGCCTTTCGAAGATTCGGAGTATCCTAGAAATATTGCCGGTTTGCTCCGAGGTTCGAACCTCCCTTTGCCGGGTTCCGTGTCTAAGCAGAATGCCCTGCAACCAAATTCGCGAAAATGTGACACGTCCGGTTTTCTTCCGTCCACATCTCGAAGTGGGTCTTGCCCCCGAGGCTGGAACTGGGAGTTCTATTCCTTATGTATAATAATTTGCCGTCGAGACTGCTTCGGCCCAAAACGATCCGGGAAGTCCCGACTGTAATAGCAAGCACCTCGCTGTGTCCAGCAGGGTTCTGTTTTTCCGTTCGGCAGTACCGTTCTGCTCCGGATGATAGGGTATCGATAGCCTTCTCGCGATCCCATGCTCAGCGAGGAAGGTGTCGAAAGCGAGATTCTTGTACTCCTTCCCGTTGTCCGATTGGAGGTATTTGATCTTCCTGTCCTTCAGATTCTCCATCAGAGCTTTATACTCCTTAAAAGCGTCGGTGACCTCGCCCTTGGACCTCAAGAAACGTACCTCGCACCACTTGGAATGGTCGTCAATGAAGGTGACGAAGTGCTTCGCTCGTCCGTGCGATTCGACCGCATTCGTGCGCATAGGGCCGCATACGTCGGAATGCACGATCTCCAGTATTTGCGTGACGCGGTCATT
>NW_017305435.1:4629-6135 GCF_001594115.1 Trachymyrmex septentrionalis
GCCGCACTCATTCTTCCAAATCACTCTAACCTATCGTCCGCGTGAGAGGCCGAAACCGATTCACTTCGGCTCTTTCTTCGTATTTTCGCCCGTATATCGTTTTCCCGGGCGCGACTGGGCCCATAACCTGTCGATGCCGTGTAGATATACGGAGGTAGGACCGAATAAAGTGAGTCAAACTTGGTGGGTAAAAGCACGGTTTAGTAAAAAGCGTGTGATCTTAGATATACGTTGTACAGAAGTAAGTAATGTGCAGCAGTACAAAAAGGATCGAGATCGTAGTATAGATGAGGATCGATATCGATGTATCGACTTGTTGTGAATCGCGATCTCGGCAACAGTAAACATAAATAAAATTCCACATTAAATACATCGTCTAAAAGAAAAAAATGAATAAATAAAAATTTAAAAAAAAGTAAAAATTGAAAATTGAAAATGCATGAACGAAAGAAAGTTCTAATACATCAGTCGCTCAGTGAATAGTACCGTCGCAGTCATTGCATTAAAAAAATGAATGTTTATGAGGATATTATACACGTTTAAACGTTAAACAATTGTATATTTTTGTTACTCTATGTGAAATGGCTAAACAGTATTGCTCGTCGATGATACATTTGAATCGCAGTAGAACTTGAATTTCGAAACGTGCTTACTCGTAGTAATACATGGTGTACCAAGGATAAGACGTAGCAGATATATAAACATATCAATGTATCTGATTTGAAGTTTGATGTTTATGTAAATTTAAAACTTCCTACATGTCATTGAACGATTTATAGTGTTATTGTTGGAACATACAGCGGAGCTTATTCGCACATAGATGTTGTTGAACATACATTACTTCGATGTCATAAAATATAATTATAATATGTTAAAGTAACATCGCACACACATAGAGGCGAAATAATTCTTAATGCGGAAATAATAATTTTCGGTAGTAACTTGGATATGTTGCTAAAAAATGTGAAATGGTGAGCTAATTAGAGGGACATTACTGATTATGGCGACATTATTGATTCATTTGGCTCACTACATACGCTGAAGGTTCAGTGGAATGCAAAGCTTCTGAAAATTTGTGATGGGGATTGCTATTTAAAAAAAAATTTTTTTTTTAAAGAGATTTATGATATATAAGTCTTATTACATCAGTCGCTTTGTGGACCTCTTCTACTACGTAGAGCAGATTGCTTCTACTGTATCAGAGTACTACCCTTGAAACTTCTCACGCTATAAACTATTACGTTCCAATTCAACAGAACGAAGTGTGCGAGAGACGATAAGTTTATTTAATTTTTATAAAATTTTGTTTATAAATTTTATACATTATGTATTTTTTTAAGGTCCATTTATTATACATGTTTTCTTTTTTCTACAGCGCATCTTTTTATACAACTTTTCATACATATCCACCACCGATTCAAGATCTGAATGTAGAACTTACTTATTATTAAAGAACTTATTATTAAAATATGTGATATGAGAAACGTAAAATTATCATTGTATGCT
>NW_017305436.1:0-13464 GCF_001594115.1 Trachymyrmex septentrionalis
GAAAGATATGATCCAATACGGTACGAGTAGCTATTCATGCAGAGATCTATTCGATAAATTTAGGTCATGTGATCAAATAAGAGATGCGTTTGACATTGCAAATCGGAGGCCATTTGCTCTTTTATCTTGAAAATCATTCGACAACTCGCATCTTTCTGCTACATGTCATCTCATCTGCGTTCAGTATTAACATTTCTAGAGCCAATCGAGCTGCTCGATTCACTCCGGATTCAAAGACCGAGCTTGCAAAGCTAATGCAGATTTTCCCGCTTAAATTAAATTCATAATCTGTATATCTATTATAATGTATCCAACTGATTCGTTAACATATACACTCTCTCTCTTAATATTTCTATTTTGCAAATAGTGTATTTGAACTATAACAATGTTTGGGTCTACAAACAAATGCTATCAAAAATAGAAATTGATGGAGTACATTATGTACATACAATATATAGTATATATATATATTTAACGAGAAAAATAAGTTTTTAATTCTTTTCCTCTTTATGAATTTGAGATTACATATTCGAAAACAAAGAATTTGCTAGTTACTTTTTAGATGAAAGCTTATGTTGTACATAGAGAATGAAATCAAACTGTATTAATATATTAAAGACTCTAACGAATATAACTTAAGTGATATAATTTATAAATTTCAAATTGCTGAAATTTATTTTACAATGTAGTATTTTCTTTTAAGAATTCTTTGCGTATGAGTCTGCTGCATTCATGTGTAACAATTTATTTTTACTCGTATAGGACTATTATCAGTTTTTAGTAAAGCAAAAGAAATTTTTAATTAGTATATTTTTTATTTATTTTATAAAAATAAACAATTTCATTTTATAATCTAACCTTAAAGGACAATTTAGAGTTCTGTATCGTTCAAAATTAATTCTTGACATTTGGATCGCTCGAAGGCCACATGATCAATCTTGCCATCAGGAAACTTGCATCTCAGATTTACATTGACGAATGCACCTAAGAAAGCAGAAAATGCGCTAATGCCAAAATGATAAGTGCATCCGTTTATGTAATTTCTGCCGCAGATATCGTCCGTTTATTTTATCTGTGAAGGCGACTGCAACGTAATTTGCCATTTACGCAGGGATATGTACCATCTGCGCAGCTTGGAGGTCCTGCTCTGCTTGCAATACTACGTAAATGAACGACAAATTGCGCTGTAATTGCCTTTGCAGGTTGGATCTTGCTGTTTATAAAACCGTCAATTATAATAGCCGATTGTATTATTAAAAATGAATTTTATTAAAATATTAAAAAATAAAAAAGGTTAAGAACAACTTGTCGAAATCGATCCTACTAAAGCAAAAATAATGCAACATAAGATATATAATAAACAAAAATATAAAATGAGGCTCGAAAGAATATATCAGTGAAAAATGTAAAAAAACCCATCAGAGCCTACATCAGCTGTTCGGATGCACTGAAAATTTTTTTTTATTTTGTGAATGTATTGTAACAAAACGAATAAAATATACGTTTTGATCCTTCAATTCGGGTCCTTATCAATATAACATATAAATCAAAGTTACATAAATAACGCAAATTCCAAGTTGATGATTCCCGACAATTTAGTTCGTTCTTCTTTATCCAAATTAGCTATGTAATGAATAGCCCAATGATTATCAGAAATAGTTTAACTTATACGATAATATTATAAAAACTTGCATAAAATAAAATCGAAGTCATATATTGCGTCACTAAGTAGAATCACGTCGCTCATCAAATAGTCAGATTTGTTGTGTAGTCATTCAAAAGAAAATCAGTCTTTTATAAAATTCCTTTTCTTCGTCTAATATCTTGACATTTTCCCAATCAAATTAATAACTAATTCTGTGTTCTGTTATTACGGAATGCTGTGTAGTGTTCCAATTTATGTGATTTCTATGTTCATTTATGCATGTCTTCAAACACCTGTTTGGTACCTGTTTGGCCCACATATGATGCTTCACAATCTTGACAATTAATATTATCTACGACGTCTATGACGTCGAGATGACGTTGAGATAGCTTGGGACGAACATCTTTATGACGTCTGATGAACCCTCTAAGATTATTAATTCCTTTATATATTAGGTGTAGTAAAAAGTCATCGCGTATTTTTAAAAGACATCTATCAGTAAAAACCGCAATTACTTTCTTACCAACAATATAAATATATCTTAATAGAGTAAAGTTTCAGCTTTAAAAATCTCTTTTTTAAATTATACGATACGACAATTTTTAATGGAGTTATGAGCAATTAAAGTCAAAATAATTCTTTTATTTAATCCGCGATAACTCAGTAATCAAAAGTCGTAGGAATATTTAAAAAAAACGATTTTGTAGGGAAAGTATCAAGCTTTCACGATAGGTAATCGAAAATTTTCTCAAATTCGTTTTGGACACGTTACAAATCCACAAAGTGAGAAGAAAATTTTTCGTCTTTTTCAGCTAATAGTTTTTGGTATGTAAAAATTATCAAACTCATATAAACTTAAAAAATGTGATAAGCTTTTAAAAGTAGAGATTTCAAGCTTTAAAACCCTTTTTTTAAATTTGAATTTCATTCATTATTGACGAAGATATTGTATATACAACTTTGAGCTAAAAAAACGTGATGACTTTTTACTACACCTAATACCATGTGTATTACGCAGTCTTTTTTACAAATTTTTTTTTTCTGATAAATGTGGTATAAAGAGGATTGTAAAAAACTTATGATTTATTTTATCATTGTCTTATCTGTAGGCTTACCCTGGCCGTTCCATTGTTTAAATTTTTTTGACAACTTATTTTTAATTTCAGAGAATATCAGTTTCAGTGGATATCCATTGCATAAGATTTTAATAATTAATTTAAAATTCTTTTGATGGTATATAGGATAGGAGAAAGAACTCTATCAATTAAACCGACGATTGTTCCTTTTTGGCATAAAGGATGTTTAGAAAAATAATTTAGATAACAATCAGAAAAAGTAGGTTTGTGGTACTAACTTTGAATAAGAAAATTTCCTATTTTAATTAAGCTAATTTGCCCTCACCTATTTCAGTTGTAAATTTCAATCTGGAATGGAATGAATTAAACGTGTTAATCAGAGTATCAATGTATCATATGCTAACGCAATATCATCAACATACCTCACATAAAAGAATGATGTAATTGGAAATCTCTGTAGTGCTTTAATTTTAAGATCTTACATAACAATATCCGACACAATGGGTGAATCCATCGGAACACCAAAAGTCTATTTATAAAATTTGTCATTGAAACAAAAAATTGTTGAATTAAAAACTAATTCCAACGCTTTAAAAAATTTCCTTTTGTGGAAATGTTCGTTTTTCTTTCAATGAGATACCATCTCCTCTCTATGCCTTCAAAAACCAAGTCAATAGGTACATTTGTGAACAACGAAACCACGTTAAGAGATAAAAGAACTTTGTTGTCAGAGATTGTCAAATTAGAAATGTGTTTAGTCAAATGAAAACTGTTCTTGATAAAAGTGTTTGCTACTGGTATACTGTCGTGTAATATGTCATTTAAAAAGGAGGCTAGATTATAGAGAGGGCTCCCCACTGAAGAAACTATGATACCAAGTAGATAATCTACTTTGTATTTTCGGAAACCATATACAAAAGGCGCAACAAGATTAGAAGACAAATGATTTTAATAATTTTCTAACTTTTCGTTTTCGTGATTCTTTTGAATGACTACACAGCAAATCTGACAATCTGATGAGCGATGTGATTCTACTTAGTGACGCAATGTATATGACTTCGGTTTTACTTTATATAAGTTTTTATAATATTATTGTATAAGTTAAACTATTTCTGATAATCATTCATTACATAGCTAATTTGGCATTTGGATAAAAAAGAACGAACTAAATTGTCGGGACTAAATTGTCATCAACTTGGAATTTGCGTTATTTATGTAATTTTGATTTATATGTTATATTGATAAGGATCCGAATTAAAAAGTCGAAACGTATATTCGTTTTATTCGTTTTGTTACATTCATACGAAAATAAAGAAGAATTTTCGCTGCATCCGAATAGCTGATGTAGGCTCTGATGAGTATTTGTACATTTTTCACAGATATATAATAAAAAAGGTGTGAAATTTGCTAATTTGTATTTAAATTAACCTAAAAATCACACCTTTTGAATGTAGATTGAAAATATCGACACATATATAAGAATTATAAATTTTTTATAAATAAATTTTATAATATTTTGGGGTTTATGTAATATTTTCGGATTTTATTTAGGCCTAATTTTACAACTCACAGTTAATTCTTAACCGAGGTTCAACTTATTTTTCATCTCTTTTCAATTCTAGCATTAGAAAGAGATGAAATAAGTTGAAATAAGTTGAATCTCAGCTAAGAGTTAATCATGAGTTGTGAAATTCGTGTCCTATTTTTTAGCACATATATATAATTTTTGCATACGAAAATGACAATTTCTCGATTGTGATTGATTGATTATATGTGGCTATTATATATTGCTATTTCTATATGCGATATTTGTTCTAGAATATGGCCTCTGGGCCTTAATTTTCAATCGGCTCAACTTTTCCAAATTTTCTATTGGAAGATACAATTCAATACGGTATATGAACAGCTATTCATGCAGAGATCCATTCGGTAAATTTAGATCATGTGACCAGCAGAAAGCAAAGGATGCGCTATCCACTGCATAAACGATTGCACCCATCATGCGTGAAACGAAACACACCCAAGTTCCAAAATTCAACTCTGTCAACTTGAGTATCATTTTATTCTTTGGTCCTGTTTGCGTTACATGAAATCTCTAAATATTTTTACACTTAAAATGAAATAGATATATATTTGGCTTTGAAAAGAGAAAAAGCGAAAATGTGGAATGACAAAAAGTGAAAGCAACGCACCAACAGACTTCTTGTTGGTCACCGAATGTTGAATAAAGATAAAAGATAGTTGGAGTTGACAAAGTCAAGTTTTGGAATGCACCTCAATGTTACATTGTAGCTGTGCTTTAAAATTTACTACCAGCGCTGAAAATCTATAGTTTACGTTAAGCCGATTCTACATTAGTTGCAAGCCGATTGCAAGTTTGTTGCGACAGCCAATCTGAAGCGTGCATTTTGAAATCAATGCTTCATATTGGCTGTCACAATAAATTTGCGATTAGCTTGCAACTAATGTAGAACCGGCTTTACGTATATTAGGCTGGTTCTACATTAATCGTATCACAGCATCGCAAACGTGTCGCAAACGTTACAATCAGAGTCGAACTAGCTTGATGTTTATTGGACCGCAACGCTTGCGATGCGACTAAAGGTACAGCCGGTTACACAAAAGTTGCAACATTTTTTTTTCAATGGATTTCGGATAATAGAGTAATCTACTTACGAGCGATTGGTTCTTATTTGTGGATTTATAAATAAGAACCAATCGCTCGGTAAGCAAACTACATTCCGAAAATTATCGAAAAAAAGGTATTGCAACTTTTCTGTGACCTGTTGTACATTTTCACGTGCTGCTAAAATAAACAATTAGAGCGACAGATTTATTGTTCGTTATCCAGCGGCTGAAGTTTTGTAGTTTGAACAGTTTTAACTACAAACGTCAACCGCTTAAACGCTATATTGACAGTGCTGATACCCGTGTCGTCCATGTTGACCACCGTTGACTGCAATATACATAACCTAATTTATTCTTTTTCTTTATTGATTCAAACCAAATAATAAGTAACGGGCAAAGTAAGAGTCAACAGTAAATAATTTATGGAAATAATGTCAAATTCTACATCAAGACTCACCCGAACTGTGAATGTTATGAATATGCGATCATTTGCGATAATTGATTTTGTTCTGCGATTTTTTCGTTATGTTAATGTCTGAAGAGGGCTCAATCCGGTAGCCGAAACTTGTAACGTTATGTAATTTTACCTTTGTTAATTGAAATATATTCTTTTGTTAATTTCAAAGAAACGTGTTGACTCTTACTTTGCCCGTTACTTATTATTATTTGGTTTGTATAAAAAGAGTCCTTTGATTTGTTATTTATTGATTCAGATAAAAAATTCAATGCAATCAGAATAATCTAATAACTGTTTAATTCAGCGTATTAATATTGCAAATGACACATGGAAAATACAAACAATATATCGAATCTGTCGCTCAAATGTCAAATTTAATGCTTCTTGCTTTTTTTATGTATAAAATTATAATAGTTTTGCGATAAAAGTCATCATGTGATCTTATTTGTCGCTGAAACGGTCAATTTGAGCAGCTCGCATAAATGCATCTTAATATAGAACTATCTTTATACATTTTTAGCACTAGCAGTAAATTTTGGAATTAAATTGATGCCTTCTTGAATAAAATTGATCCTTAGGGGAATAAATCATAAGTCGACGTAAGTTTTTCTTATTGCTGAATAAAGATTTTTATAATTTATACATATTATTACATGTTTCAGAACAGACATTGGAGATACAAGTCGCTGAACAGATATATTTAAAATATTAATCAATTTTATATAATATAACATGATATATAATAAATATAATATAACACATAATATTTTTATTTACATAAATAAACATAATACATATAACACATAACACATTATATATTTAATATATATAACATATATAACAATTAGTAATTAATAGCTATTGTTGTCAATCACCCATTGTAATCTGATCCTCATTGACTGAGCTAGGTGCTGGCATATTTCAGGTCGGTCGCGAAGCCTGTTTCATATGTTGTTTATGTATTGGATTAATGCATCTCGAGTTCTATGCTTTCCAGATCTCCCCCCCCCCCATTCCCTGATCATAATTCCCTAAATTTTCAATGGGGTTTAAAGAGACTTGCAAGACCAATTTTTTTATTTTTTCTACCTCGGGATGATCATTGAATCAATTTCGTGTCACGTGGGTATTGTGAACAACGCTGCTGTCCTGTACAAACGTAATGGTTGGATGTTGGTCTGCTGGAAATCTCACTCACGCATTGGCAAGCATGACTGTTTCCAAAATGTCGATACACTCTACTGCTGTCTCTACTTTCGCGATTAAGGTATTGACATTGTCAGGCGATTGGAACAAAAATATAAACATTTTATGTTTTTAATATTTTTACAGTAACTTATATCTGATCTGAAACATATATAATAATATGTATAAATTATATAAATCTTTATTCAGCAATAAAAAAAACCTACGTCGACTTATGATTTACTCTAAGCATCAATTTAATTCTACTAACCTCATTCTTAACATAGTGCCCTAATATTTTATGATTAGACGTCTGGGATTATTTTTCTGTGCATGTCTCCAATAAACCACTTCTTGTCACAAACACTGCGTTATTAATTATCCTTTCGCTTATATTTTATTACCTGTGTAAAAACGAGCCATAAAATATATTTTCTTATTAGCAAATATAAAAACAATTATACTTCTTCAAAACTACAACTTATCTGATATATTAAAGGCTTTGATCTCCGACTTCTTTCAATTAAGTTTTGGAATATTTCAGAAATTTCACTGATCAAAACAAGTTACGTTGGTTGGCTATCAAAACACAATTTACTAACCTACGATATATTCATGATCGCTGATGCAACATCCGGTCGTATCAGTCATGAACGTAAAAGTAACTAAGAACGAAATAGACTTCTAAAATCGAACCCCAAGCATTCGTGCAACGCATCGTACACTTATCGACTAAAAAGTTAAGTTAACACTTTTTTTAATAGGTTTTGGAATGCAGTCTGCTCATCGAGCGATTGGTTCTTAGGATGAAATCACACGATGCGGAAAACGTCTGTGGAATAGAGAATGCGTCATAGAAGCAACCAATCAATATTATTCTGCGTTATTTCGAATAGCGCTGATTGGGTGCTTCTATGACGCATTCTCTATTCCGCAGTCATTTTTCGCATCGTCTGATCTCACCCTTATTTATTCGTAAGAGTATATCACAAACTTTCTCTTATAAAGTCGCACATAAAATGTGATAATTTTTTTTATATATACGTTTATGCAGCTATGCAAGTTGTGTGGATATACCCTAAGGACTGCGTTCAGATTCCTCACTCAAGTGCACCTAGATACCCAGGCCTATTCTGTAACTGTCTTTACACATCTACCGATAATTATCGGTGTTGTTGCGCAGATATTTTATATAGTGAAAAAGCTGCGCAACGACACTGACAACTGTCGGTAGGCGTAAAACAGAACAGGGACCCAGGAATCGTTCAGATTCCTACTCTACCTGGGAGGATGGAAAATCACCCGGTTTCTTGAGCTGGATGAAATGGGTGATAGTGACACATTAAAGACTTCCTGTGCTATCCCAACAAGTTTGACGTGCATCTATACGAAAATTTAAATTTCAGATTATGCTTATGTGTGTAGTATAAATCATAACTCAAAGAAGGTTAAGTATTTAATAATCTATTAAGTTTTACAGGATTTAAGATATTGATAAGATTTATCTTATATCTTTTACCATATATATCATTATTGTATATATTTTAGTTATATAATATAGTAATTATATTTGTATATATGATTATATCTGTAATTTACATTAAATCTAATATATTTACGCTACTATTTGCTGTAACCGATGCATGTAGGACACTTATAGCGTTTTCCATTGGAAAAACTGCAACACACTGGTGCGCACTGAGTGCAATTGTGTTGTTCCACTAAGAAAAGATCAATGTTTAATGTCCCATTGATAAAACTGGTGCAAAAAACTTGCATTGAGTTCAACTTTTGCTCCACTATCTTTGAAGTCAGCGGAAACCTGTACAAGTTGAAATTGAGGTTGTGTTCATGCTAAGATATGATATGTTACAATATATTACATTATTGTAATTAATGTTATAACAATGACATTGTTTAGTTTCATTGTTTCTAATAATAGCTATGCAATAACATTCTGACGTTTAAGAGTCATTCCACACAAACTTGCATAGCCGCATAACGAACATATATGCATAAAGAAAATTATCCAATCATTTCTGTCATAAAGGCAAACGTAAAATACAATTGGATGATTTTCTTTATGCATATGTTTATGCGGCTTTGCTAGTTTGTGTAGAATGGCCCTAAAACTCTTGAAATGTAAAAATTTAATTTAAAAAAATGTTTTTAATAAATAAATGAATTAGAATACTGTAAAATAAGTAATTTAAGTTTGAACATAGTTATATACATATTTTGAGGGGTGTTATGAAATGGATGTCTATAAAATGGATGTCTAATGATATTGAACCATAATCCTGTATTACTATACTAGTGCAGTTTTCATCTAAACCTAGCACGGCGCTAGTGCTGCACCAGTTTACCCAGTGAAAAACGTTATTAGTGTGTTCAGATTCCCAAATCACTCCGGCACTTTTCTGAGAAATTTGAACACAGCCAAGTAAAAGGATGCCTATGAACGGAAATTTAATAGCGGAACAGCGCGACCAATCACAACTCCGCAGTCATTACTCTTTAATCTTTTCTACGATTGTGATTGGTGTCGCTGTTCCGTTCCGCTGTAAATTTCCGCTCATGGGACAATACCTTAAGAATCGCTCGGACAGCAAGCTGCGTTCCGAAACCCATTGAAGAAAAAGTGTTGCAATCTTTCTGTGATCAGCTATATGTATGTATGGGTGCATCCAGAAGCACGACTGCTCACTGAGCGCTCAGTGAGCTTTTGTATTTGTTTGGTTTATATTTTTAGTTCTAATAGAATATATCAATCAGATGCAAGAGTTTACTGAGCGCTCAGTGAGCAGTCATGCTTCTGGATGCACCCTATGTATATATGTATGTACGTTGTTGGAAAACACCCAATGTCTCTTGTTGAAAAGCTCCTTGTTTTTCTAGGGACTCTAGAGCACTCCAGCCAGAGTGCAGAGTTCTAGGAGTAATTCCTGAACGCAGTCTAACGTGGAATAGTTCTCCAAAGAACTACTGAAGATCGTGATTTGTAAACTTAAAGTTAAAGAAATAGTATGATGAGCGAAGCAAGTGATTCAAGTGACATCGAAATGTCTGATAAACAAGACGACAAGGATATAGATTTTAACGTGGATGATTATTGTCATGAAATTGAGAGCGATGATTCCTTTATTGAATTGCCGGAGAATAACGTTAACGTATGTTTGAATACTTTATACAAAATTACTTTATAAAATGAATAAATGTAAATGTTTACTCTATAATCTTTCTACTTTAAATTGTAATAGAGATACTGATTCGATTCCATTTTGTACGAAAACAAGGATTTAAGGTAAATGTTTTGTTTAGCCCACTCTTCTCCAATATTGATGAAGTTAGACTCATTTAACATGTTTTCGCACAAAACGAAAAAAATGGCAAAAAAGTCGCTTTGCCCCGCAAAGCGAGATATTAATTGTAGAAGTTTACTATTATCATGACTATGAAAGCTATCATATCAACATAAACATATGCACTGAGGATCATGTGTGCATGATTCACATGCACATATACCTTAAAACTTTGCTTTATTAAATTAGTGTACAATATACTAAAAATAATGAATAACAAAAAGATTAAAGCAAGACCCTTCTGCAAGATAAGGTATATATTGAACATATTTATTATATTTATACATATATCTAGTTTTGCACAAGTACTGGAATCAGGATGGAGGAAGGGGTGATCTTAAAAAAATCATATCTATAAAAATTTTATATATTTTGTAATTTTAGCTACAAAGATCAAAAAAATTTTCTTAAAGTGAATACCTGTAATATCTTAAGGTAACACGATAACAGTAATACTGTCAGTATTACCAAATACTAACAATATTACTGATCATATATTGTTAATAATGATGGATTAATATAGGGTGTGTTCAATGAAATGCAACAGTTTTGCAACCTTTGCAAATTTTATGATTGTCTGCTGAACGGTTCTAGATACACTCAACTTTTGAACATGTTTGTTCAGCACTTGACATGATTTCCAGCAAAGCAAAAGTATGCTGAATCACAAACGAAACATGTTGAGCAAAATGCAAAGCGATTGCATCTCTTTATCAAATGTCTAATATTCATAATATTGCGTTTCAGGTTTATGTCCTGGTGCTGTATTATTTCGAATCCATGTGAAATTTTTAGTGAAACACGAAAGAGATCCGAAAATTATCCTTCGGTTTCCACAATATAATTTGTGATATTTTTTGTAAAAAAAATATAGAATCCTGAAACACAATACTATAAAGATTAAATGGTAATTATTCAGTTTAGCATCCGTAGCTCAAAAATCAATGAAATTAGACTTATTTAACGCGTTTTTGCATGAAACAAAAGAATCTGGCAAAAAAAGTGTCACTCTGCCCTGTGATTCAAGATATTAAGCATTAAAGTTGACAACTATTAAGATTAGGGAATCTGTCACATTGAGTTATTATAGAGCTATGTATACGTATTTTGGTTAATATTTATTTAGAATCGCTACTTCACTTCCGATTTTAATGAAATAAGGCTCATTCGATGCGTTTTCACTGAAAACGAAAGCCTGCTCTTGAACCTTTTGCAAATATATGTTCACTGTTGTAAAAAACACAAATTGAATTCTAATGCAATGAATTTGTGTTTTTGAAGCAGTGAATGGTAATTATTTAAAATACTCTGCCCTCCACCCGAATTTACACTTGTTCTACATATTAAAAATAGAGCAGACTTTTATTTTCAATGAAAACGCGTCGAATGAGCCTTATTTCATTAAAATTGAAAGTGAAGTAGCGATTCTGAATGAATATTGTGTATACAAAATACATAGCACTATATTAAGTCAGTGTGACAGATTTTCTAATCTCAATAGTCATCAACTTTAACACACAATATCTCGGATCACAGAGCAGAGCAACGCTTTTTTTACCAAATTCTTTCGTTTCATGTAAAAACGCATCGAATAAGGCTAATTTCATTGATTTTTGAGCTACGAATGCTAAACTGAATAATTACTGATTAAATACTTGATAAAGAGATGCAATTACTTTGCAGCCATACTTTACAGCCTAAAGCGGGGAACACAGATTTATATAACGGATGACATATAAGCAGGGTTGGGTAAGTTAATATTTTTTAAAAACTAAATTAAGTTAAAGTTAATGGCTTATAAAATTAATAAAATTAAGTTAAAAATTGAAGGAATAAAGAATTAACTTAGTAAACATTAAGTTAAGATTGAATTAGCTTAAGTTTAAAAAAGTTAATTTAAAAAAAATTATTTTTGAGATCAGAATGTTCTAGTTTTTCTATATATAGTAATAATGAGATTACTTTAAAGTAATCATTTATAAATATATATTATTAGGTAAATTTAATTTTATATTTACATGTAAGTTACTTATATATAATAAGAGTCACATCATAAAGTGTTTTTGTAGAATCTTGCAAGAAAGAAGGGTATATGTTTGCATTATTTTTCTTTCTTTAACCTTTATCTAATTTTCTTTAACTTCTAAAACGACTGTTCATGTATGTTCATGACTACATTGACTAGATATTTGTTACAAAGATAAACGTAAAAATTTAGGAAATGGGTGGATGTGCAGTAACTATTCTACAATCATTTTTCTAAGGCTCATTTCATGTTTATGTTGCTGAAATATAACATTTATGAAAATTAAAGTGATTCAAAATTAGTGTGATTCAAATATAATAATTCACAAAACCTAGCGAATCAATAAAAACTGACTATCATGTGACTATGATGTGACTTTTATTATAGAGTCTCTTATCATAAAATCATTGAACTCTAATGTTTAAGACTTTATAGAAAAAAAATATTAACATTAAAAGAGGTAGAACAATTTTTAATTTAAAAAAAATTTTCAATATTATAAAGTGGCTCAATGTTAAGAAGGTTAAGTAAAAAAGGAGCATACAGCCACACTCGAGATGTCAATAAGTTATATATTAATAATAAACATTCAACAAAGTAGACGTTTCGGTCACCATCTGACCATCCTCAGTACAATAATAAAAACCTAAATTTATTTAAACCTAGTTATATAATTTAAATTTATTCCTAATGTTAGTCAGTAATAATTTCTCGCTTCTTATTGTGCATTATTCGCCTCGGTATCCGCATTTAACAATATAACATTTTGCAATATAATACAAAAACATGATTTTTGACAGAATTAACAGTAGACCGTCCAGTATTCTTCTTTTATTTTGTTGTGTGGAATCATTTTATTACTCTAATCAATCCACCCCGATTGTAATCATTATCACGCTATATCAAGTTCCAAATACGATGACGAACCGTCACAAAGAGACACGCAAGTGCCAACTTCTATTGCAAACAATTGTCTGTCAAATAATATCACCTGATCGGAAATTCTTAATGAATACGAGAATTAATGTAAATTCAAAAAAATTGTTTGCAATAGAAGTTGGCACTTGCGTGTCTCTTTGTGGCGG
>NW_017305436.1:13564-14730 GCF_001594115.1 Trachymyrmex septentrionalis
GAGAAATTATTACTGACTAACATTAGGAATAAATTTAAATTATATAACTAGGTTTAAATAAATTTAGGTTTTTATTATTGTACTGAGGATGGTCAGATGGTGACCGAAACGTCTACTTTGTTGAATGTTTATTATTAATATATAACTTATTGACATCTCGAGTGTGGCTGTATGCTCCTTTTTTACTTAACCTTCTTAAAAAAAATTATTAAATTAAATTTTAAAAGTATCTAAATCAAGTTAAAAATTAATGCATTTAAAATTAATTAAGTTAAGTTAAAAGTTATTAACTTTTTAACTGTTTTTTTTTTAACTGTTAACGTTTTAACTAATTACTATCCAACCCTGCACATAAGACATCCAATCAATCAGAATTCTTTATTTCATGGAAAGGAAGGAAATGAAGGACTTTGATTGGTACATTTTCTTATGCATTACGTGTTATGCATTATGCAAGAGTCTGTGCTCTCTGCTTTATTTTGCTGGAAATTATAACGACCGCTGAATAAATGTTGAGTGCATTTAAGACCGTTCAACAAATAATCATAAAACGATGGCAAAATTGTTGCGTTCTGCTGAACGCACCCATAGAATACTGATATTGATCTGGATTTTGATTTTTAAGCATCAGTATCGCTTTATTAGAATTTATGTTGCAATATGTTAGTGCAATAAATAATGTAAGTAAAATTAAATATAAAAGATAAATAATAAAAAACATATAGCTACAACAATATGTAAACAAGTCATTTAAAATTCCAAATAAATACACAGTGCGATTAATATGTTCCCGGACACGAACCACATCTCAGCAACCAGTGGCAACATCTGTGCGTTCAAACATACATTTGAAAGGTTTAACATTTCCCTATCTATCTGTCAAAGTTTCATTCATTTTGGTTGACATATAACGAAGATATCACAGTTCATGTTAAACAAGATTTTGGTCGAGGTAGAAATTTTAATATGGAACAAAGAGCAGTGATTAAATTTAACGCAAAACTTGGTAAAAGTGCATCAGAAACATTCCGATTGATGCAACAAATTTACGGCAATCAATGTCTAGGTCGTACAGCTGTTTTTGAGTGGCATAAGCGTTTTTTGGAAGACAGAGAGACCCTTGAAGATGACAAAAAATCAGGACGGCCAATTTTGGTTCGAACACC
>NW_017305436.1:14830-19040 GCF_001594115.1 Trachymyrmex septentrionalis
TGTAAATTGTAAATTCAAAAAAGTACGTAATTTTGTTGCAAACGATCGCAATGCGTCACTAAAAATGATGGAGGAGGCTTTAAATATCAGTAGAGAAACGATTCGAACCATATTACATGAAGATTTGGGTAAAACGAAGGTTTGTGCGAAGTTTGTTCCACACACATTAAGAAGCGATCAAAAATCAATGAGAATCAATCATTCTAGAGACATTTCTACCTCGACCAAAATCTTATTTAACACGAACTGTGATATCTTCGTTATATGTCAACCAAAATGAATGAAATTTTGACAGATAGATAGGGAAATGTTAAATCTTTCAAATGTATGTTTGAACGCACAGATGTTGCCACTGGTTGCTGAGATGTGGTTCGTGTTCGGGAATATATTTGTCGCAATGTGTAAGTAAACGTTTCAGTCAAGATTTGACTATCATCAGTACATAAACAGATGACAAAATTGAAATTCTTAGAACTAAAACGCAGATCGGATGTTAACAGATCCTCAACTTCCTTTTGGTCTGACCAACATAAGAATAGTTACAATCCTTACAATTGACTTGGTAGACAATGTTAGAATGCTCTTCTTTTTTAATCTTGTCCTTGCCAGTTTTATGAATGTGCACATGCTATTCATTGGTTTATACATTAAATCAAAATCAAATTTATTTATAACTAATTTGAATTTTTTAGAAATTTTTTAAGGTAAGGAATGGTAAAAAATTTTTTATTAATGATAGAAGAATCCACATTAGAATTGACATTTCGTTCATTAATAAAATCAAAATTCTTTTTTAAAAATAAAATTTTAATTCTATTATTCATCGTTGTAAATAAAAATTTTAATGGGTATCCGTAGGAGAGTTATGATTAAAGAACTGATATTAATGTTGTGAAATTTAGGATGGGAAAGAAATAAAATTCTATCTAATAAACCAATCACCACACCTTTTTTGTGTTCTATAGGATGATTGGAAAAAAAGTTAAGGTATCTTCCGGAATTTGTAGGCTTCTTGTAAATGTAAAAAATAACTCTTCCACTCTCAATCAAAAGTTTGACATCCAAAAAATTTATGCCTCTATCATCACCATAATCGACTGTAAAAGTGATGCGCTCGTGATAAGAATTAAAGGAATCCAAAATAGTACTAATCAGATTATTCGGAACTGCAAAAACAATATCATCCACATAACGAATAGAATGGAATGTGCATAGTAAGTGTATTAAATATGTTAAGTTCCAAATCCTGAATTACAACATCCGCTGGAGAAAGAGGAGATCCTGTGGGCAAACCAAATATTTGTTTGTAAATGTCATTAAACTTGAAGAAAGTAGACTTTAAAATAATGGCTTTTTTGAACTTATGGAGAGGAATAGAAGTTTTATTACAAATTAAGTCCCATCTGCCCAAAACACCAATTTCTTTAACGTCAATTCATTAGGAATGTTAGAATACATGGACGAAATGTCAAAAGAAACTATTCGGTAATCTTCCTGCAAAAGTAAACCATTAATTTTCTTGACTAAGTCTCGAAACTGTTTTTTATGTAATTGAAATTTTTCTTGAAACTTTTGTCGATGGTATCTTTCAGAAAGACAGCTAACTTGTAGAAGGGACTGTTAATGTAACTAACAATCATTCCTAGAGGGTTACCCTCCTTATGTACTTTTGAAAGCTCATACGATCTCGGTAAATCTCCATCGGATACATACAATTTTTTATATACGAATTGATCGATAAAGCTCTTAGATTTCCAACATGTTACGAGCAACTGTATTTCAGTAATCAATTTATTGGTAGGATCTTTGTTTATCACTCTATACGTGTTAATATCCGAGAGAATTTCTTGCATTTTATAGTCCTTGGTGGTTAAAATTACAGTGGTTTTACCCTTGTCCGCTCTAGTTATTAAAAGATTTGGATGATTAGTCACGAATTGCTTAAGTTCTTTGAGTCCAAGTTTTAATAAAGAGTCTGTTAAATTGTTAGGAGAACTGTATTTTATATTATTAAGAATCGGTATGATGTCTAATTATTAGGAGTATAAATAAGTTACCGCCGTTTTTATCAAAAATTGGGCATTTATTGTGAAAGAACGGTACCTAATGTTTTATTCGAAGTATTGTCCATCGCTAACCACTACTTTTTCCCATCTTTCTGGCAGCATACGGATACCGCGTCGGAAAAACGCTTCATCTTTTGAAGCTATCCACGAATCGACCCAATTTTTGGTACCTTCATATGATGTGAAGTGTTGCTCAGACAGGCCATGCGCCATCGATCGAAACAGGTAGTAATCAGAAGGAGCAATGTCTGGTGAATACGGCGAGTGGGGTAAAATTTCCCAATTGAGTGTTTCCAAGTAGGTTTTGACCGGCGCCGCAACATGTGGACGAGCATTATCATGCAGAAGAATAACTTTGTCTAGAATAGTAGTGGGCGCGTTTTTCCTTGAGTGCTCGGCTCAATCTCATCAATTGTGTTCGGTAGAGAGCCCCAGTAATGGTTTCGTTCGGTTTGAGCAACCCATAATAAACCTAAACGACACCTAGCTCCCATCAACACAACATGAGCTTTTTTCCATGAATGTTCGGCTTGGCTGTCGATGTTGAAGCATGGCCAGGTGGTCCCCATGATTTCTTCTTCTTTGGGTTATCGTAATGGATCCATTTTTCATCACCAGTGACTACACGGTGCAAAAAACCCTTTCGTTTATGCCTGGCAAGCAGCATTTCACATGTGAAAAATCGGCGTTCAACGTTTCTCGACTTCAGTTCATATGGAACCCAATTTCCTTGCTTTTGAATCATTCCCAACGATTTTAAGCGATGTGAAATTGCTGGTTGAATTACTCCTAATGTAAGTGCAAGTGTTTCTTGCGTTTGGCACGAATCTTCATCCAATAATGCTTCCAATTTCGCACTTTCGGCCTTCCGCTACGTTCTTTGTCTTCGACGTCAAATTCACTGTTCTTAAACTTTTGAAACCACTCACGGCAACTTCTCACTTAAGGCAGCCTCACCATATGCTTCTACAAGCAATCGATGCGCCTCAGCTGCAGATTTCTTCAAATTAAAGAAGTAAATCAAAAGCTCCCGCAAATGATGCTTATTCGGCTCAAAACTCGACATTTTCGCACGAAAAAAGATATAAGATGCTGATGCAAAATCGCTAATATTTCAAGGTTATGTTCTTGCCAGATGTCCAACCTTATGATATGACGTTTTACAGCTGACAATTTTAACTATAACATACTGGTAGCATTGTTTGTTAAACGGCGGAAACTTATTTATACTCCGAATAGATTTTTTGTTCGATCATCCAAATTGATAATATTGTTCTCTATGTGTTTTATAAATTCAACCATGATTTTCTCTTTATTTGTGATATTATTAGGAAGATTAAATCGTTGCTCTAATTGTAAACTATATTTAGCTTTATCAGGAATGTCTATGTTATTGAGATTAATTAGCCAGTCTGTTAAAGGTATCAAAAAAAGTTTACGAGGTCTGTTCAAAAAGTATCGCGAATTTTGAATTTCCGCGGATTACATATATTCGATTTTCGATTTTTTGTGGCGTTATCTTGGTACTCATGTCTCTCACTTATGCCGACAAGTTCGGCCATTTTGAATGTTCAGTTAATTTTTGACAGCTGCTTTGCGTGCACGTGTTTTGGCTCGTCTTCGATTTTTGCCTATTCCAAAAAATGGATCAAAGAATCTGTATCAAATTTTGTGTGAAAAACAAAATTAAGTGCGCGGACGCATTCCGAATGTTGACTGTGGCATATGGTGAAGCTACCTTGGACCGAAGCAACGTTTATCGGTGGTACAAAATGTTCTCAGAGGGCCGAGAAGATGTGAACGACGAAGAGCGTGCCGGACGCCCGAGCACGTCAACAACAGACGAAAACATTGATGAAGTGAAGAAAATAGTATTGGCCAATCGTCGAATCACCGTTAGAGAGGTTGCTGAGGACCTAAACATATCGATTGGCTCGTGCCATTCGATTTTTACCAATGATTTGGGCATGAGACGGGTCGCCGCGAAATTCGTACCAAAATTGCTCAATTTCGACCAAAAACAGCATCGCATTAACATTGCTAAGGAGCTGTTGGACTCTGTCCGCGACGACCCAAATTTGCTCCAGAGGTCATAAACTGGTGACGAATCATGGGTTTATGGTTATGATGTGGAAACCAAAGCT
>NW_017305436.1:19179-37137 GCF_001594115.1 Trachymyrmex septentrionalis
GAACGGTCAATAAGGAATATTACCTGCAAGTTATGCGCAATTTGCGCGAAGCAATCCGCCAGAAACGCCCGGATTTGTGGAAGAACAAAAATTGGCTTTTGCACCATGATAACGCACCTGCTTACACATCGTTGCTTGTGCGCAAATTTTTGACCAAAAACAACATACTAATGATGCCGCAGCCACCGTATTCCCCAGATCTGGCCCCCTGTGACTTTTTCTTGTTCCCGAAACTGAAGAGACCCATGAAAGGACGACGCTACGCTACGATTGAGGAGATAAAGACGGCATCGAAGGAGGAGCTGAACAAGATCACAAAAAATAATTTTTTGAAGTGCTTCGAGGATTGGAAAAAACGTTGGCACAAGTGTATAATATTTGATGGGGATTACTTTGAAGGGGACAAAATAGATATTCATGAATAAATAAATAATTTTTGAAAAAACACAAAATTCGCGATACTTTTTGAACAGACCTCGTATAGTTAAAAACAAAATTCTCGGGACTAACATTAATGTGGTGTACTTCGGTTGAACTGCTTACTCTCAGGTCTTTAGTAGAGATTTGATTAATTTTAGTAGGTACAAATTCTGTAAATGTATTTTGTGGTTCCGTCGTAGCAAAGCTGTAACTAATATTTTTAATGTTTTTATTATTAATACGAAAAACTGCCAATCTCAAATTCTCAATCTTCCTATTAATGTTGACATTTTCTTTCCAGTTTCTTGTGAAATTGAATTCTTGGCGACGAAAGAACATATCGCAGATATCGACCAGAAGAAAAGAATTAATGTTTCTATAATTAATGTACTGTAACAGTACTGTAAGTGAAATAAACTTTTATGCGTGTCCTTCAATTCTACCCGTAATAATTTGTGGATGAATTTTCAATCTGTTTCGTTTCAATCTGTCGATGTTTTGTTAGGCAAAACGGTCGTAAGTTGATTCGGTAATTAAACAATTTATATAAATGAACAGGAATGAGACGTTTCTTGAAATAAGTTTTTAAGAACAAAATCCTGAATCTCAATTTCACATTATTATTCATAAGCTTAATTTTTGTGATTGTAATAGCACATATACCTTTTACTTATCAATTTCTAATTTAACATCCGACCTGCGTTTTAGTTCTAAGAATTTCAATTTTGTCATCTGTTTATGTACTGATGATGGTCAAATCTTGACCGAAACGTTTACTTATTTTTTGGAATTTTAAATATATGACTTGTTTACATCTATTGTTGTGGCTGTATGCTTTTTATTATTTATCTTTTGTAATTATTTTAGTCACTTTCAAATAACTTTAAAAATTAAATATATTGTATTGATAGTGTAAGAACTGATAATTATAAAAACATTAAAAATATTGATGCTGTCAGTACTATTGATTCAATATTAGTATACTATTGACCGTATAGGATCACCTTTATGCCGGGTCTACAATAAGTCTGTAGTCGGAAGTTTTAAATTTAAACCTGCGGCACACGATGCTTGTTTTCCTACTGGAGTATTAGCTGGATTAGAATCTTACTATTGTATTGGTTGCGATGCTGTCAGCGCCAGCATCATAATCAATATGGTGGCAAGATTCTAATCCAGCTAGCAATCCAGCAAGAAAACGAACATCGTGTGCCGCAGGTTTAAGGGTCACTTTCACCAACCTCGGTTAAGTAAACCGGCGGTTACGTGAGACTCATTTATGCCCATTTCCACCAATGTAGATTAACTTTAATCTCAGTTTAACTCTTTATTTTTTTCTAATCTTTAGAACTAGAAAAAGACGAAGAGTAAGTTGAATTGAGATTAAAGTTAATCTACATTAATGGAAACGGGCATTAAACCCAATTTTACAACTGATTATACCGTTCCGAACAAAAAAAAAACATATCTTACCCGCTTGGGGCCTAACCTCCTAGAAGTTGCAGTGTAGACAGTGTCCGGTTGGAATATTTCTAACTATGAAGACAGTAGGGTGTGAGAATAATCTTTTTACTGTCTAGGCTGCAACTTCTGCAGCGGATAGGATATATTATTTTCTTTTTGTTTGAAGCGACGCAGCCGCCCCGAACCAATAAGCACTAGTTTACACCCCATTGTCTACATGACTGATTTTCTAACTTCAATAACAGTTCAATTATAGAAATCATGTGCCTCTTTGCAGGAGGGGAAGGGAAGGTGAGAACCGCTTCACATGGAAAGTCGAAACTCATGTAAAACAATATAATCATAGACAAATAATGTAGAAAATTAGGCAAATGAGAGTTCAGTGCGCTACTTAATCCACAATCACTAATTCTATGTATAAATTATGTTTTTTTACTTGCTGTACATTCGAACGTTTTGATCACTTCTTGGGATCATCCTTAGCGAGATCATTAAAGAAAAAGAAATATAATAAAGTTTCCACCTTCCTGCATATCAGATGAGTCCCTATTCAGCTGCGTATTTCCAAATGCTTCATCAAGGTCCAAAACCACTGTAATGGAATAACAGATGCCTATGAATTGTTAAGAGAACTAGTCTTTAAAATATTATCAGCTGAAAATTGTGAAGATTTACTTGAGGAACAGGAGTGAAATAACAATTTAATTACAAATTAAGCAAGTTTTCATGTCAATTTTATAAAATTTTTTAACGAGATAACATTGTAGCTATGATCTGTATTGGCGTCAGAATTGTTATAATTTAAAAATTATTTGCGAGAATACAAAGGTGAAAAACATAAATAAATACCACTATTCTATATATGTAAGAACAAAACATTACTAAAAGCCATGTAAAGTTAGTAACAACTGAGAATTAAAACTTATTGAGAGTGCCCACATATTGAAACATTCAGTGTCTGATTGTAAATTTATACTATTTTTTTGCAATTTGATACATAACATTTCGGATGTTAAACGTTTATTTAAATATCTTTCGGTATCTAGGATTTTTACATTTTCGTTCAATGTAATTTGTGCTTGTGACGCAATCTGTGATTACTGATTGGGCAGTGGTGTTTCTATTTATGTGATCCCTATGTTTTGCGATTCTGCTTTTAAGTTTTCTGTCCGTTCTACATAGGTTGCGTCACAATCCTTACATAAGATTTGATACACTACATTTTTCTTTGATTTATTTGAAAGCACATCTTTGTGGATTTTAATAAATTTATTCATTTTGTTGAGACTATCAAAATGCTAATATTATTAATTATATTTAATTTAATTAACATTTAAATCTTTTGTTATATTTTTAAATTTTTCCGATATGTTTTGAACATATGGAATCGTAATCCAAGGAAAGTTTTCTATATCGTCAGTATTTTTGTTACTATTTTGTTTTAAAGTTTGTTTAAGTTTGTTTGTTTAACAAAGAGATTTTAAACGCGCATTTATATTATCAAATATGAAGTCTAATTGATAGTAGTCATTGAGTACAGTTTCAATGATGAAAACAATTCTTGTTATGAAATTTCGAATGTGACAAAAAGAAGGCTCTATCAATCATTTCAATGACAATATCTGTTTTCTGTAAAACAGAATGTGAAGACATAAAATTTAAATATTTCCCTGAAAAAGTTGATTTATGAAACCAATCAAATTCCAGGGTGTTGTCATTATTGATAATTGTAATATTCAAAAAATTTAAAATTTTTCCGCCAATCTCTGCTGTGAATTGAAGTTTCGAATGAAATAAATTAAATATATTAAGTATTTCAGTAGTCATGTTAGAAGGAATCGTAGTGACAATATCGTCAATACGTATCGTACATAAAATGGAATTGTAAATTGTAACATTTCCATAGTCTTCACTTCCAAATCCTGTAACACCAAATTCGCGATCACCGGAGACAATAGTGATTCCATGAATAGACCATATTGTTTGTCTATACATTTTCCCATCAAATGTAAAAAAAAGATCGAATTAAAAACAAGTCTAAGAGCGATGATAAATTCTTTTTTTGGAATGTTACAGTCCCTGGAAATATTTTTTTGCCATCTATTAGAAATGCTTTCAATAGCTAAGTGAAGCGAAACATTAGTAAAAAACGAAATGACGTCAAGTGAGATTAGGGTGTAATTATTTTTAATTCTAATGTCAGATAACTTTTCCACCAATTCAAAACTATCTTTTATATAGCTGGAAGTTTCAGAGATATTCTTATGGATAATTTTATGTAGGAAGGAAGCTAAGGAATATAATGTACTGTCATTGGAAGAGATGATTATTCTCAACGAGTAATTAGGCTTGTGAACTTTAGGTAAGCTGTAAGATTTTGATAGAATGCCATTCGAATTGTATAATTTTTTTATCGGTATTATTGATATAATTCTGCTTTTTCCATCTCATAAGTAACTTCCTTAAATTATTTGTAAGAGCTCTCGACGCATCTTTCTTGATTATGACATAAATATTAGTGTCACTTAACACTGCATGCATTTTCTGTTTATATTACAGATCATAGCTACAACGTTATCTCGTTAAAAAATTTTATAAAATTGACATGGAAACTTGCTTAATTTGTAATTAAATTGTTATTTCACGCTCCTGTTCTTTAGGTGAATCTTTACAATGTTCAACTGATAATATTTTAAAGACTAATACTCTCTTAACAACTCATAGGCATCTGTTATTCCATTACATTCGTTACCGATTTTAGACCTTGGTGAAGCATTTGGAAATACACAGTTCAGTAGGGACTCGTCTGATACACAGGAGGGTGGAAATTTTATTATATTTCTTTTTAAATATTAGAAAGTGGCTAAATTGTTACAAAGGTTAAATGAAAAAGAGCATACAGCCACACTACAGATGTAAATAAGTTATATGTTATTAAACAATTTAAACAATATGTAGACGTTTCGGTCACAATCTGACCATCTTCAGTACATTAATTGAAACCATTAAATTATTTAAAAAACTAGATACATATAATTCGACCCTTAATCGTAATGTTAGTTAATACATAATTTATAGTGTCTTTATTGTACACCATTATTCGCATTGTTCTCAGAGGTTTAAGATAATATTGATTACATTAAACTTTAACAAATTATACAAATACAAAATATAACAATACAAAATTCGACCGAATTTAATGATAGATTGTATGGTTTTCATCCTTTCTTTATTGTATGGAATTAATCTCATCGATCTAAGTAGTTAACATCGATTGTAATTATTATCAAGCCATATCACGCTCTATAAGCACCGACGAGCCGCCACAGAGAGACAAGCAAGTACCAATTTCTATTGTAAAAGCACAATTTTTTAATTCAGTAAAGTTATACTCGTATTCAATAAGTACGTAATATGTTATGACAAAGATGACTTTTAAGGACAGTAGTGGACTTACACGTATCCTGTGGCGCGGGACTCCTCCGTATACTAAACATTGCGATAATTTTTAGAACCTGAGAATCCTCACAATCGTAATGCCCAAGGCCCAAATGTTAGTCTATTTATAGTGGAAATAAAGGAGAAAGAGGAGGAAGAGTAAGAAAAGAAAGGGGAAGTGGCAGACTTCTTGAGTGGGGCTAGAATTATTATTCAAGGAGAGGGAGGTAAAGGTCTGGAAACCGCTCGGTATCGCTCTGTTTATTTAAACCCTTTTCTTGCGTTTTAATATGAATCATTTCCGATATCAATCTTTTGTAATAAGCACGTTCGGAATCTAATATTTTCGTATTACCCCAGTCCATCATATGATCCGTGTCAATTCTGTGATTAGAGATGACTGAAAGAGAATTGATAGGTTTTTTAACATCATTTATATATTCTTTTAGTCGCGTTTTTAATTTTCTTTTTGTCTGACCCACATATGAATAATTACAATCCTTGCAATTTATTTTGTATACAACGTTAGAAAGTTCGTCCTTTTTAACTTTGTTTTTTCCCGTTTTTATAAATCTATTTAAATTATTCATCGGTTTATATACTAACTCAAATTTATATTTATTAAGGGCTCTGTTAAATTTTTCCGATGCTCCTTTTAAATAAGGGATAGTGAAATATTTTTTTTCTTTTCAACCGTGTTCAAGTTAGAGTCCAGATCACTAATGGTCTCGTAATTATTTTTTCTAGATAGCGTTTTTATTCTGTTCTTTATAGTTTTAAATAACAATTGTAAGGGATATCCATTGCGGAGGAGAGTGTTAATTAAGGATTCGATGTTAGAGTGATGAAATTTTGGATGGGATAGAAATAAAATTTTGTCTACTAACCCGGTCACGACGCTTTTTTTGTGTGTGATAGGGTGATTGGAGAAAAAATTGAGAAACCTTCCTGAGTTCGTAGGCTTTTTGTACAAGTCAAATATAATACTACCTCTAGCGTACAAAAGTTTTACATCCAAAAAATTGACACCCAACTCATCACCATGATCGACAGTAAATCTTATGCGCTCGTGGTAAGAATTAAAGAGATCCAAGATGTTAATAATCTCATTTGTAGGAGTTGCAAGCACAATATCATCCACATATCTATAATAAAAAGGTATGTGCATGGTAAGTGTGCTGAAAGTGTTATTTTCCAAGTCCTGAATCATCATAAATATTTCTTTTTCTTCGTTGATCTCGCTGAGAATGACCCTAAGAAGTGGTTCGAATGTACAGCAAGTAAAAAATATAATTTATTTATACATAGAATTAATGATTGTACATTAAGTATCGCACTAAATTTTCATTTGCCTAATTTCCTACATTATTTTAATTTTGAGAATTCATAACCAGTAATTCTTAACAATTAGACCTCATTTTGCCTTTGTGACAGATTTCGTAATCTCAATAGCTATCAACTTTAACGCTTAGAACTCCTGACTAGTCGCGACGGCCATGTTGGAATCGTGACGTCAGAAGCAAGGAATGACACGTTATAATTTATGCAAGCCATTTGTAAATAAAGACAATTTGGATAAATCTAAATGACGATTGTTTTAAAATACCTGTAAAAATGGGCAGAAACTGTTCTTTTTTTCCCTTAATAGTCAGTAAATGGTTGTAAAAGGCAGATAAAGTGAGCCTAATTTCGGGCAGAAATACACGGCTTGAACAGCTGTTGAAATGAATGAAATATACGCTTTTATGTATAAAATTTCAGGATAACTATAGTTTCTGCCCATTTTTAGGACATTCATTAAGTACGAAACACATCACATTTTCACAATTAAGCAAATAATAACGAAATGGCTTGTAGCATAAATTTCATCGTCAAAACGTTACTTTTCCACGCCTATAAGTTTAGCCATTTATCGTGGCGAAGCGTTGTAATACACATACAAGCACGAGCCCATGTATTGGATCGTCCGGAAAGTCCGTGCGGAAAATACGCACGAACTTTCCGGACGACTCAATACATGTGCTTTCGGCGCACCGAGATGGGCTTGTGCTTGTGTGTGCGGCTACTGATTTCGTCAGGTCGCCGACTGATTTTGAATTGCATGCTGAGTAGTCAGGGGCCTTAATATCTCGGTTCGTAAGACAGAGCGACACTTTTTTTCTGTCAGATTCTTTCATTTCATGCAAAAACGTGTTGAATAAGCCTAATTTTATTGATTTTTGAGGTGGTTGTGATAAACTGTATAATTACTAAAATATTTCTTACAAAAGTTGTAGAATTTTAAATGATCTATTTACTAATCTGGTCAGTCTAACTTTGGGTGGCGTCGGTAAGGTCAAGGTCACATTGATTTTTTAAAATGAAATATCCTATTTTTGATTTCAGAATCTAATAGCTAGTATCAAGAGTTTTTCAAAACACTATAACAAAATTATTTTTCATAAAATACTTTTCGAATTATAAGACTTGAAAGTCACAGTACCACCGGCATTAGCATTATGTAAGGTGTCCGACTGACAGCTAAAACCTCTTGATTGTTGTTCAGGATCATGTTCTGAATAACATTTATTAAGATCAAGATTATTGGAGATTTTTTTATTTTCATTTTTGCATTAAAAATTTATTTTTACTGTAATTGTGAACTCCCAAGTAACTTTGGAGTCTTGATCTTTTTTAAACATCCTGTTTTATGTAAACAAAAGTACAGGTTAGTAGAAAGCCAAAATTAATATATAATTATTTATACATATAAATGTTTAAAAACGTATATAGAGTGTTCCACTTTAATGTCCCACCCCAAATAACTTTTTTATTTTTTAGTTTAGAAAAAATGTTTCCAACAAAAGTTGTATGGCTTTGAGGAGGATATAAGATGGTGTCATTAGTTTGACTTTGATTAGTTACTTGAAAGTCACGTGAAGGTTACCTTTAATTTCTTAAACGAAATCCGTTACTTTTTATTACATATTTTTGTAGCTTGCTTTCGGAACACTAATGAAATTATTTTTCATTAAGTACTTTTTGAATTATAAGAGAAGAGAGTATTAATTTATAAATTAATTTATTAATCAAAACATCTCTGAACCTCCACTGCGGAATCCAATTTTATAAATACTATTGTATTTCTATATGATAGACTTTCATATGTGCTACCAGTTTTGATCGCAAGAAATAATAGCGTGCAATTAAACTTCACTTCTCCGTGGGAAATTCTTTGAAAATTCATAACGTTAACAATAAGCAACAAGAAAATTTATCCTTATGTAATAATAATCATTTGGATTTAATTTTCATAAAAAATTATTTTACATACATGAACGATATTTCGGAAAAATGTAAACCTGGCGGAAAAGAATGACTTTAAAGTTGCATATAAATCCATGAATACGTTGAAGTCTGTCACTAGATTTGGTAAGGATAAGTTAGACATAATGGAACATGTAATGTGATATATAAAATAAGCTGTTTCGATTGTGACGTTTCATATATAAGCCAGACGAAAAGGAAAGTTAAAATAAGGATAAAAGAACATAAAGCAAATATTAGATCCAAAAGCTCACGCACTGTAGTATCAGAGCATCAGTTGGAATACATGAATTAGACTGGGAAAATATTTTATTGTTAGATTCAGAGCCATGTTTTCAAAAAAAATTTATGTCTGAAATGATATTCACTAAAAAACAAATCAAGGCTATTAACATACAAAATGATACAGAGCGTTTATCCGAAATATATTTTTTTTTACTTAATAAAGCTTTCCCCTCTAATAAAACATAACTTTAACGTTAGCATCTCTATCAGCTTTTTGACTGATATTGTTTATAAATGTACCATCATGATCAGAGCTTAACATACAGTTTTTAGTAGTTGTTTCATTATCACAAATTTACCACGTCCTGATAAGACTTATGAAAGTTATTGCGCATAGGTATGATATTAATTTCCTTTCTTATAATTACAATTTTTTATTATTAATTTTTTATTATTACTATATTCATTCCAGATTCATTAGAATCTGGAAATTATTATATATGTGAATAATTAAAGAGGACTAGCAATAGGACTAATGAACTGAATTTAACAATAGACAATTTCTCAAGAGTATAATACGATACAATATTCGACTACCTTCTCTTTTAAGGTTTTACTCCGAAAATGAAAACTGTTTGTTAACACTATCAGATTGGATTATTCTTACAAGTGATAACACGTGATATCTAACTGTTCGTTGTGTTGGTGCGATAATATATTATATTCGTAAATCTGAATAATTATTTTGTAATACTAAAGATAATCTAATTTAAGGTCTAAACGTCTATTTATCTAATTGTTATATGATTAAAATATAAAATATTAGTTGCGAACATCTTGCGTTGTGGTGTAGGCCGTTAAGAAATTTGTTTGAGTTAATAAGTCACTTAACAAGTAATTTGCTAAATGTTAGCGTAATTGTTAAAGATATAACACTAACTTTCGCAAATATAAAAGTAAATTAGTGTTACATGAAAAATATATTTTGCAACTATATTCAATAGATACACTAACATTTGGTAAATTATTTATTATTTGTTTACATATGTTATATCTGCAATTTAATTCACAAAAACAAGTTTTTGTACTAATAATTTCATACATTTAATTGTCTAATTGGACATTTTTTACAGTGTATGTTAAATAAAGAAACATAGCTAATGTGATTTAAATTTGTTAATCAGACATGCACTCAAACGTGATTTTTTAGTAATAAACCAAAAAAATAAAAATTTAAGAAACAAAAAACTAAAAATTTTATGGTTATAATTACTTTGCGAAACATTTAAGCTATTTGTTTATATCTCGTCGAGCTACCCCAGATTTTAAAAAATCAGGTTTCCACGTCAATTTATTGCTAAGAAAATTTAACAAATTTTATTTAAGATATGAAGCGCCACTCCGGTCTGAATGTTAAGCTGTTGAACTATTATATATTGTATATTTATTTAAAATGAATTAATTTTAGAAATAATAATTGCGTACCGATATGGTTGTCGGACTTTCAACGCAATCAATCTGAAATATTAATAATCCCCCTAAAATTTCCCAAATTTTAAAAAACTGTAATAAACTTATTGCGGAAAATATTGCCTCGGCCGGGAGTCGAATCCGGATCTTTTGCATTAACACACGAAATCAAATATACGCGCGAATCGCCGAGCGGACCAATCTTCCCCACTCGACTGCGCGCCAATTTCCTTCCAGGGTTGTTTTGTTTAAAACTTTTTTTTTAAACAAATGTTTAAAATGTTATTTTTTAAAAATGCGTTTTTAGTACTATTTAATAGAGGAGAAGGTGATACACCGATTACATTTTACATTATAACTTGGTTTACTCGGTTAATAATGAATATTTAAGTTTAAAATTTAATTACATTCATTAAAATGTTGTTAAATCTCAAAATTACGAAATGTTTATTATTTAGGACACTATTAATAAAAATGTGGCAACATTGTGGCATAATGCCGAATCGAAGAGAAACATGGATGTGGCCTTCCATAAAAATAGTCTTAAAAAGTTAGTTTTGTTTAAAAAACAGTAGTTTAGTTATAAAATTAACAAAAAAGTAGAGTGTATCGTGTTACATGTATAACATGTATATAACTTTATGTATACAGAGTATTTGGAAAATAATGATAAATCTTTTGCATAGGGACTGAATGGATTAAACTGAGAAGAAAAATCCTCTATCATTTTACAATTTTCGCAATAATTAACAAGTTATTGCTAAAAATTGCCGAAAATTGGTCTAATAATTTTTTTACTCGAATACTATCAACAAAAAAACTGCAAGAGACAACAATTGTTAATTTTCTTTTCATAGGGTTCTAAGAATTTTTTTAGAATTTTTTCATAATTTTTTAATATCGTATTTTCTTATATTGGTAAAAATGAAATTGAATATTTGAGTGAAAAATGATTGAAGACCAATTTTCGTCAATTTTTAGCAATTAATATCTTGTTAACTATTATGAAAATTGCAAAATGATAGAGTATTTTTCTCAGTTAGTCCATTCTGCTCCTATGCGAAAGATTTATCATTTTCTAAACACTCTGTATATAGCAGCTCGACCTATAAAAATCTATAAATTATAGATTAATATTAGAACTACAATTAGTTCAAGGAATAATTATTTTAAAATAAAAATTGCAAAAAAGAAGCCGGGAGTAATTAATACGCATAAAGAACCACATTGGCAAAATGCCATGCTATTGTTTAAATTTGCATAACTTAAAATATATACAGTCAAAAATATTAAATAGCAAACAACACATTTAAATATATATGTATATATTTATGTGATAATACATTCAAATAAAAAAAAAATGAGGAAGTAGGTGTAATTAAATATTAAAACCTCAGAAACGTTTTAAAATACTTGAAAGTAAAAATGCGTTATAATAAAATATAATAAATATATGTTTAAAAGGTTTTTGTTTTAAACATGATTTTTTTTCTAAAGTTGTTTAAAACATGTATAAAACATTAAAAACATGTTTTAAACAAAAAACTGAATGTTCTCTGCTTCTCTTACTTCGACGCACTGCCTCACTCGCGTTCTTCAACTTTTCAATGATTTTAAAGAAACTTTTTCGACAACAAAAAATTCGAAAATTTTTCAACAGCAAATTCAATTCTTTGGTGTAAGACGGAACTTTTAATCTTAAAAACCAGAACAGAAGTGATTTTTTGAAAAAGAATTGTTATCTCGGCTCCTAATAATCGGAGGGTAACCTTTTTTTTTTAAATTCGTAAAAAAATGTTAGATTTCGAATGCTTCACACGGCTATTTGATATGATGCATATTAACGAAATTATTTCCATTTTTTTAGAAGATTAGGAAGATATCTACTTTTTAAAGGCATTTTATAATAGTTTAACTGCAAAAAATTGTTTTGTTATTAAGTGTACATGATAGTGCAATTCTTGAAGAAGAAAAATCACCTCTGTAAATTGCTGTGCGACTGCTCAAAGATGAAGAAATTAAGTTTTCCGCAGACAGGTTTTTAGTGAACAAATAGTTTTTCGCAAAAATTAATGAACATTTCAGGCTTGTTCAGGGGTGGATTTTGTTTGTCATTACGAGGATTACATTTTACAAGAATTTCAAAGCTTTGCGTTTAAATCTCAATAAACAGAGAGCAAATAAAAAAAAAGGTAAAAAAACCACTTTTTCGGTGTTTTTTATTTTTTTCTACTGAACTAATAGATCGATTTTAATGTTCCACGTCTCATTTTGTAGTTATTTCGAATACTTACATTTTTTTATACCGATTTTTTTTATACAATCAATATCTTTTGTTTTATAAGCGAAAAACGTGTTTTTTGCAACTATTCAATTTTTTTTCGCATATTTTTCGAAACATAAGTTTCGAGTCTCAAACATATGCATTTCTTTTCTGATGGCCTTTCGAGACTTTCGTGAAAAGAAATGCTGGCTTATATATTTTTTTTAATTCTAGTTCTATTGAACTATTCTTGGTACTCGAGTTTATAAAGAGGAGGTATACTATATAACGCGCATGAAAAATCGTAAACAATTAAATATCTTGTAAACTGTTGCGTTTTAACATGATTTATACTATTATGAGGAGGAGTACGCTATTACTACAATTTATTAAAGTTTATATGTTATTTAGGGTGCCCTCTCGCCTCTTATTGATGCTTAGGGCCGCCGAGCGGCCGAGATTGCTGAGAAAGCATTTTCGCTTGAAACAAGCGACTAGTGTGAGGAGGAGCTCGCTGTCTCGTTCACTCTCGGCACGCCGCAGGCCAGCACACGGATATGGGCTCGTGCTTGTTTGTGTGTTACAAACGCCGCACCACGATAAATGGTCGAACTTATAGGCATGGAAAAATGACGTTTTGACGACGAAATTCATGTTGCGTTTTGTTATTGTATTATTTGCTTAATTGAAAATGCGACTTGTCTTGTACTTATCAAAGTCGTAATTATCGATGAAAACTAAAGTTATCTTGAAATTTTATATGTAAAAGCGTATATTTTAACAACTTTCGGGCCGTGTATTTCTGCCCGAATATAGGCTCACTTCACGTGCTTTTTACGATTATTCACTGACTGTCAAGACGGGAAAGGACAGTTTTCATCGATTTTTACAAGTGTTTTAAAGCTATCTCGTCATTTTGTTTCATCCAAATTGTCTTTATTTAAAAATGGTACGCAACATAAATTAACGTTCCTCGCTTCTGACGTCACGATTCCAACATTGCCGCCACAACTAGTCAGGAGCTTTAAGAAAGAAAATTGTTTTAAAGATTTAAAAATTATATGTGTGAGAGAGTATGTGCCAGGAGTATGCGTCGCGCGTCGAGGTTTTACATTTTTTTTTAACATTTTATTCCGCCATTTTAAATTTCTAAATTTTGAGTAGATTCGAAATCAGCATCTATAAAAGCTTCTATGTATTGAATTTGACAACAATTGAAGCATTTTTAGCATTTTTGTCTGCCATGTTGGATCCATCATTTTGAATTTTTAAGTTTGGATTCGATATCAACGACTTTAAAAATCCCTGAATACTCAATTTAACAACAATTGGAGCTCTTTTTGGCTACTTTTTTTTATCTTCTGGCTCATTGTGCGACGGCTAAAACCTCTTGAATATTGTTCAGGATCATGATTTGAATAACATTTGTCAAGATCAAAGCCATTGAAGGTCGTACCGCTTGTTTTCATTTTTAGAAATGTAATTTTTAATGCAAAAATGAAAATAAGAGAAATAATCTCCAATGGTCTTGACAAATGTTATCCAAGTCATGATCCTAAACAACATTCAAGAGATTTTAAGCGTTGATTTTTGGGTAATGCTAGTGCATAATGGTGCTGCTGTAACTTGCAAGCCTTGTAACTCGAAAAGTGCTTAATTGAGAATAATTTTATCATAGTGTTTTGAAAAAGTTTTGAGGCACGCAACAAGAAAGTGCAATAAAAAGTATTTTTGTTTAAGAAATTGAAGGTAACCTTTATGTGACCTTCAAGCAACTATTCATGATCAAATTAATAACACCATCTTGTGTCGTTCTCAAAGCCATACAATTTTTGTCTGAAATATTTTTTTCTAAGATCAAAAATAAAAAAGTTATTTGGGGTAGGCCATTAAAATACGAGTGTATAATATAAATTAAAAAGTAAACAATGCACGATATGAAGAAGTTTATCATATGGCAATAATAATAATAAAAATGAAAATAAGAGATACAACATCCATTGACCTTGATTTTGACAAATATTATCCAGTCAACAACTGATCCCGAACAACATTTAAGAGATTTTAGCCGTCGGTCAGACACTTGCTAATGCCGGTGCTACGGTAACTTTCATGCCTTCTAACTCGAAAACTTAATGAAAAATAATTAAAAGTGTTTATTACAATGTTTTGAAAAGCTCTTAAGGCTATTAGATTCTGGAATCAAAAATAGAGTGTCCTATATAAAAAAAATCGATTTGACTTTGACCTGACCTTGGCGATACCTAAGATCAAACTGATAAGATCTGTAAGTCTTTTTGTACCTTACAACTTTTGTTTGAAACATTTCTTTCAAAAACGGCATCTTTTCGAGTAAATTCAGGGTCCCGATCTTTTTTTAACGTTCTATAAATAAAAATATATAAATAAAAGTACAGGTTAGTAAAAAGCTAAAATTATTATATAGGTAATTATAATATAAATCTTTAAAAATGTATATAATATAAGGGATTGAAAAGTAAACATTTATCTTTTATTAATAAATCTATTTAAACTTGAACTTTTTGTACATATAATTTACTTTCTGTATTTAAAATAAGATTACAATTGTAATTATATGTAAAATATGAAAAAGAAGAAAATAAGAGACAATGACTTAAATACTTGTAGTCAAATAGATGCACAATTATGCCACATAAAATTATTTTTGAAAATTATATAAAACTAAAAATATATTACTGATAAAATATATTACTGATACTATATATTATATTTATAAAGCTTATATACTGCTAATTGTACAATAAAGTAATGGCTTCTAGAGTAAATCAATCCAATATAAATGAGCATATAAGCCAACGCTGATTTTTGCGAATATTTAATATTGTTTATTTATAACATAATATAACAAGATCTAAACGTTTCGACTATTGTTAGGTCATCTTCAATAGTTTGTAAAATACAATATTTATCTAATTCTAAGTCATTATCTCTTTCTTGTTATTCTTCTCTTTTTAATTTTAAATAATTTTCCTCAAAAAAAAAAAATTTTTAACTATAATATATTTACATTTAAAAAATTATAGCTATAAGTATGAATTGTAATTGCGAATATAATTAATTAAGATTTCTTGTTTTATAAATAATTTTCCTAAATCTTAAACTATATTTACGTTTAAAAAATTATAGCAAGTATGAATTGTAATTGCGAATATAATTAATTAAAATTTCTTGGTTTGGTATTCGCCGCTTATCTTTGCATATGTATGTTCCATTGATAGTATATTATTCAGCTTCTTTTATAGGTAGCTTGATTTAGTCACAAAACGGTTGGTGTTATACATTAGTATTTTATTTATATTGCAACAACTGTAATCATTCTTTACATAGAAGTTGTCATTTCTGTAACATAAAATTAAGACCTGAATTTTTGTCTATATTCTACTAAATCATTGTACAATATTAATTCTTTAATCACTAAATTTAATATAAAAGTCAATATTATAATAAAATTAGTTAAACTTAGTCAATTTTGATAAGAAAGTCAAATTAGTAAGTTAGTCAATACTTTTAAACATTAAAAGGACAAACATAAAAGAGAAAACAATTGTTATAAATTTGAACAAATATTATAATATATAATCATTAAAATGAAAACCTGATTGTGAAATGAAAACTTAAAATAGTTGTCTACGACTAAGCTTATATATTTTTTTTTACAAAGAATCATGTCAGTTTATCAATTTATTTATCACTTTATATTATAAATTTTTTAAATAATTTTATATGTTTATAATTTATATAAGGTGTTATCACAAGGTATGTCAGAATATATATAGAATCTATTTGTTTCATTACAGATAAAGATAAATGATCAACAAGATGGCAAATATGCAGGCCCAATAATTTCTGGACACAGATTCGACAAGAAATTAATATGTATTAAATATCCAGGAAACATTATTAATGTCGATAAAGCTATTGAAACATTGGGTGGTATTAGTTCCATATCTATGGTACGAGAGATACAATAATAAATACTATATATATTCAGTTAGTTTAATTATATTATCTAACTATATACATATATATTAGACTGACAAGCCAAAAACAAATTTTTTTTTAATCGGCTTCTTAGCTCAAAAGCTTCCATTTTATGTCAAAAAATACCCCTAAATTTTGATTAAAAAATGTTAAGATTTAGAAGTCGCTAGTGAGCGATTTTTAAATTAAAGTTTCGATTTTCTTTAATACATGTTTGATTTGATGCAAAAATGGCTCCGGATTTTAAATATGGTACTGTATGTCTTTTCGATCGCTAAACACGATGCAATAATTTATTTGGCTCTACGTTATATGTCTTAAGAAATACTGCCCGATTAATGTGAAAAAATGACCAAATTTCGAATTCAAAGTCGATTTTAGCAAGGTTCCAAGTGTTCAAATGAATTGTTATTCCCCTTAAATTGTCTATTCACTCAGAACAAGATCCAGTTGGAATTTTTCCGGAACCTTCTACAGAGTCTTTAAAAGTTTCATATAACTGGATTATTAATACGTTTTTAAGGATAGAAAAAAATTTTTTACAAGTTCTAAAGTATATCGCTTTGTGGTCTTCACATCCTCAAATGAAATGCCTCAATTTAACAACAAAAAATAGTTTATTAGAAAATGAAATAAGTACATAATAACAAAAATTGATTTAATTAATTGAAATAAACTATCTATATAAAATAAGAAATGGAATCATATATAATAAAAATAGGAATGGAATTTTAATGGAATCATAATTGATGATCCATGTAATTCATAATATATTATCGAAAATTTTGAAAATTGTTGATTTATTTTATATATAATATTTTATAGAAAAAGCGATAATTATATGCAAATATACGAAAAAGAGACAAAGTAGAAGTTATAGGAACCTTTTGTGGGTAATGTGCTAATGTTTATATATACTGTATATATATATATTAATATATATATAACTGTATATATTAATATATATATAACTGTATATGTGACTTACAATTTAAGGGGAATAACAATCCATTCGAACACTTGGAACCTTGCTAAAATTGACTTTGAACTCGAAATTTGGTCATTTTTTCACATTAATCAGGCAGTATTTCTTAAGGCGTATAACGTAGAGCTAAATAAATTATTGCATTGTGTTCAGCGATCAAAAAGACATACAGTACCACATTTACAATCCGGATTAAGCCATTTTTGTATCAAATCAAACATTAAAGAAAATCGAAACTTTGATTTAAAAATCGCTCACTAACGACTTCTAAATCTTAATATTTTTTAATAAAAATTTAGGGGTGTTCTTTTGGCATGAAATGGAAGCTTTTTAGCTGAGAGGCTGATTAAAACAAAATTTTTTT
>NW_017305436.1:37237-58355 GCF_001594115.1 Trachymyrmex septentrionalis
ATGGTTATAGCAAACCTACTTGTGGGGATAGACATAGTACAAATGGCTTTTTACTTAGAGTTAGAATAAATAAAAATAAGGTAACATACGTCAAAATTGTTATTATGGACTTTATAAAACCAAAATTTATAGATATTAAAGTAGATCTGAAAGTTATCTCCTTCTAATAAAGATCTTCAAATATATAATGAGGCTCGAAAAAATCTATCAGTGAAAAATGTAAAAAAGTTCATCAGAGTCTACATCAGCTATTCGGATGCACAGAAATTCTTTATTTTTCAAGTGAATGTAACAAAACAAATAAAATATACATATCAACCCTTCAATTCGGGTTCTTATCAATATAAAATACATATAAATCGAAATTACATAAATAACGCAAATTCCAAATTGATGATTTCCGAAAAATTAGTTTGTTCTTCTTTATCCAAATGCCAAATTAGCTATGTAACGAATAGCGCAATGATTATGAAAAATATTACATTATACAATAATAATATAAAACTTACATAAAGTAAAGCCAAAGTCATATTGCGTCACTACGTAGAATCACATCGCTCATCAGATTGTCAGATTTGCTGTATAGTCATTCAAAAGAAACACGAAACGAAAATTAGAGAATTATTAAAATCATTTGTTTGAATTTTCTATTATATCCACTTACTATGTAAGCGTTTTCTCGCGACTTCACGTAAAGGACTTGTGATGTCGACAGTCAAAGATACAATGAGAGTCAAAATAATAAAGTCAAGTAGTTATTGATAAAATAAAAAAAAACTAAGAACAAAAGAGGATAATATCAACGTCAATTCAGTAAACAAATTTATGTATAGTTCAAAGAATATGTATTATTCTATAAATTCAAACTCTGTTTCTGTTGCTTTATATGGATCGCTTCCGAAATCAATCTTTTATTAAGTACTTTTCTTCATCTAATATTTTGACATTTCCCAATCAAGATCATGCTGATAACTGATTCTGTGTTCTGTTACTACGATTTAAATTTTATATTAATAAGGACTCGAAGAAATGAAATGTATATTTTATTTATTTTGTAACATTCACACGAAAAATAAAGAATTTCTGTGCATCCAAATAGCTCTGATGGGGTTTTTTACATTTTTCTTTAAAGATCTTCATACATTCCATTTAAAAAATAAATAAATAAATTCAAAATTTGCTATTGTAAGAAAAAAGTATAATCATGAAGACAATGTTAATGTTGATTATTTTGTTAACTAGGAAAACGATTGCAGTGTTAACTTTATTCATTGTAATAATAAAGGAGCAGCTGAGAAAAAATGTGCTACAGATAATAAAAACCAATATGATACGTGTATAGACAAGAATCTATTGAAAAGGAAAAAGAACCTGTTTATCTTTAACAATAAATATGAAAATTTATCTCAAAGGACAGATTATGAAGTACCACGTTTAAAAATATTAGGAAGAATAGAGACTGAATTCAAATTTACGAGTATATATTATGTATATATATATTAAAAATAAAGATATGTTGTATATGTATATACAGAGTGTCACTGTTAAGTAGCTATCCCGTTTTATCTTATAAACAGAGATAGCCCTAATAAATATAATCCCTGGTAGAAAAGTTTTACTGAAATTTTGCAGACATTTTGCTGAAAGTGATATTTTAGAAAATTTGTTAAAATTCCACTGAAATTTCACTGAAAGTGAACTTTTCAGCAATAATATTAAAAAATTGTTGAAATTGAATCAAAATTTTTCCATTCGCAAATTTATTCGAGCATTTCATTACAATTTGCTCAAATTTCTTTGAAAGAACGGTGGCAATTTAAAGTCAAAATTTTCTGTGACTGAAACGTATGAAATCGGTCATTCTATACAGATGAACGTGCTAAACTCGAATATGAAGTTTAAAATTTTTCAAAGTCCGGGGAATTTTGGAGAATTTTAAGTTTTGTTTTGCAGCAAAATATTGTTCAATGAACAATAAGGGTTGAAATGAATAATTAAATGATAAAAGTTAATAAAATATAAAATTTAATAACATGCCGGATAACAACAACAAACGTTTCGATCACGATTGGATCATTATCAATGTTTACAAAATAAGTCTAAACGGTAAAAAAACATAACATAAAGTCGATCAAAGATTAAACATGTATATTCTGTCAAAAAAGTACCGGGAATTGATCATTTAAAAAGCCCGCTTAAAGGAATTGTAAAAATTCTTTTTGTCGCTAAGTTGGCATAACTGTCCTCTATACTGACGCGGAGCTGGAGTGCCATCTGTCATTTAATGTGATTATCATGCTCGATTTTATCAGTTCATCTCAAGTGTGTTTTGCGATTTTTACAATGAATGAAAAGATCGAACAAAGAATTTGTCTCAAATTTTGTATTGCAAATAGAATTTCGTGTGCCGAATCGCTGAAGATGTTACAGAAGGCTTACGATGAATCGACTTTATCAAAAACACGTGCATATGAATGGTACAGTGCATTGAAAAGCGGTCGAGATGTGGTGAAAGATTTGCCTCGCTCTGGTCGGCCATCAACGTCTTCAACTGAAGTTAACATCGATAAAGTGAAGGAAATGGTGATTGAAAATCGTCATTTCAGTTTGAGAGAGATAGCCGCTGAACTTACGGTGTCTCACGAATCAATTCGTACCATTTTACGCGATTGTTTGGGCATGGAACGCGTTGCCGCTCGACTAGTTCCGAAAGACCTCAATTTTCTTCAAAAACTCAATCGCGTAAAGGTCGCTGAAGACATGTTAGAACGAGTTAATTCCGACCCCACATTCATAAAACGCATTATAACTGGTGATGAGACATGGGTTTACGAGTTTGATATGCAAACCAGTCAACAAGCTTCGGAATGGCGCCTTCCAACTGAGCCAAAACCGAAAAAACCACGTCAAAGTCGATCAAAAGTCAAAGTGATGTTAACTGTTTTCTTTGATTGTCGCGGTGTTGTGCACTCGGAGTTTTTGCCAGAAGGTCAGACGGTAAATAAAGAATATTATCTGGGCGTTATGCGGCGTTTGAGAGAGCAAATTCGTCGAAAAAGGCCAGATTTGTGGAAAACAAACTCATGGATTTTGCACCATGATAATGCACCATCTCACAAGGCTATCATTGTGAACGAATTTCTGACCAAAAACTCAACAAATATCATCGAACAACCACCGTATTCACCAGATATGGCTCCGGCTGACTTTTTTCTCTTTCCAAAACTCAAATTACCACTTCGGGGCACTCGTTTTCAGTCGATAGAAGACATAAAAGAGAATTCGCGTCGAGAACTGAAGTCGATTTCGGAAAATGCGTTTAAAAAATGTTTTGATGATTGGATTATTCGTTGGCATAAATGTATTATTTCGAAAGGAGCCTACTTTGAAGGCGAATAAATTTGAATGAATAATAACTATTTTGTGTTTTATTGACCAATTCCCGGTACTTTTTTGACAGAATGTAATTCGCATTTTATAACTATATGATTGTTCAAGAACTCTTCATAATATAAAATAAATAATAAATCAAGGGAAAAGTAAAAGTCAACCCATTATTGGCGGACTCAGACACGTATGTTTTAATCAAGAAAGATCCGATTAAAAAACAACAACTTTAAGGTCTTTGCTCACTGGATGGAGAACTAAAGGTTATATCAAAGATTCTGAACAAAGATTATAAAGCTTTGTATTGTAATGATGGGTTACTTCCGAGAGTTTATGGGTTGCCTAAGATTCACAAGCCTGGTTGTCTTCTCAAGATTATCGTACCATCGGTGGGCAGTCCGCTATATTCATTGATTACTTTTTTGCACAATAGATTATTTAAAATCATTCCGAAGGCAAATAGTTACATCAAAAATAGCTTTGATTTAGTCGATAAATTAAGAATGTTGCACATACTGGTGCACATGATTTAATTTCATTGGATGTGACATCTCTTTTCACGAATGTTGGATATAGCGGTCGATTGTGTGAATAAGCAATGGGATTTCATTTCGAAGAATTGCTCACTTCCTAAGAATGAGTTTTTGGGAGCGATCCGATTTGTCTTAGATTCAACCTTTTTTTCCTTTGATAATTTAATTTATAAACAAAGCTTTGGCACCCCCATGGGTTCTCCGTTATCATCGGTAATAGCGGACTTAGTAATAAGGAGATTAGAGATGGTGTCCTTGATGTCGTTGAATTTGGACATTTTATTTTATTATAGATATTGTAAGATAGTCCTTCAGTCATAAATTATAAGTTTAGTTTTCGCGCCTCATCGCTGGCGGCGCTCCGATCAGCCGCCACTACCGCACACGATTGGCCGTGCCTTGCGATTGGCCCGTCGAAAATACTCTTTCGGGATTGGTTGAATTGCGATGGGGCAGAAGGAACGAGATCCTGAGTGATTCCTTTGTACAGGATATAGTCCGTTACCATACTTTGAATAAAGTGTGTGCTTCATATAGTAAATATCGTATATCGAATAGTGAATGATACGCCCTTTCCTCCCAAAGAGTTTCCTAGATTATCCCTCCTTCGGAGAAGTCCTGACTACATTCCTTTCCTTTTCGGAACCTTGCGGTTTTCGGAAGTTATACAAGTGTTCGGAAGTGATCGTATTTGTCTTACAATATGTTGATGATATTTGTACCGCGGTTCCTCTTTCTAAAATCGAAGTTTTATTAAAACAATTCAACTCATTTCACCCGCGTCTCCAATTTACTACTGAAATAGAGGGAGAAAAAATAAATTTTTTTGATATTACTATATCAGGGTATTTTAGGAGGAAAAATTTGTGACAACTCTGTCCCTCTCTCCCTCGTCCTCTTCTCTCTTTCTCAATTGATAATGATTATAAAGTTATCTTTCTGAAAAAGGACGATCATTATGTAATGCAAAAATTGATTTTGCCAAATATTTTATACTTATTCGGTAAATATGTCGAATAGGGAAAACATCTCTGATGACCTTGACGTTGACATATGTCAAGATCATGACATTGAGTAACTTCCATCAGAGTTTAGCCGTCACTCGTTATTCATTAAAAAGTTATTATATTAATAAAAAAAGTTTGAAAGATGTCTCTTTGCTACTATATAAAACAGAAATTTTCTGCTTCCAAATATATTTTACAACTTTCTACGCGAAATGACTCTCACCCCACCTTTTCCTCTGCTTAGGGGCACACGACTTTCTATGCGAAGCGAGTTGCATCCTATCTTGCCAAGTTACTTCGCGTGAAAAATCATTATGTAAGAAAGGAAGGGTACAGAATAGTTTTTAATATTATATATAACAGAAATAAAATGTTATTTTTCAACAAAAATAGTAATAAGCCTCAATAAATTAAAAATCTGAAGGAAAAAGGCTATAAGCCTATGAGCTAAGCCTTCTTTTTTTGGTTATTTTTCAAACTTTTTTTGTTAATAACTTTTAAACGAATAACGAGTGATGGCTAAAACTTGTTGGAAGTCACTCAGGGTCATGATCTCGACAACATATGTCAAGATCAAGGTCATTGGAGAGTGCTCTCTTAAACAGGATATTTACCAAAATTTTTTTTAGATGTAATATGCTAAAAAGTGTTAAATTTTTTCGAACACTAAGGGGCGTCCGGCTTTCCACGTGAAGCAACTTTGGCGAGATGGAATCGAATTCATTTCGAATAAAAAGTCATGTGCCTCTAAGCAGGAGAGGAGATGGAGTGAGAATCATTCCGTGTGGAAAGTTGTAAAATATATTTTTTAATTCACGGTAGGAATGTAGAAATAAAAATTTGAAATCGATGTTTTTCACCATTACTACTACATGGATAAGTTTAACAAGTTGAAATTTTATATAAAATAATCTTTTAATCGAGTTTAACAATATGATGTACTCAAAATTGGATTTACTTGGGCATTTTTCATATGCTTATTCAGTTATGCTCTTTATCTGAAAACTTTTCTGAAAATTTTATAATATTTCTTTAAAAATATATTGAATATTTTTTAACAATTTTTTTTATAAAAGTATTGCAAAATTAATACGGACACGCGAAAATTAGTCTTTCGGCATTTATTTTTTTAAATAAAGAGTTTTAATATGTGTGAGAAGATCATGTGATATTAAGTGCGTTCTTATTTGTACATTATAATAATAATATATAATATGTACATTATTTAATATTTATTTTTTAAAATAAATACAATTAAAATATGAAGGGCTACGAGGAAAAAGCTAGATCTTGTTTGCCAATATTTACTAATCTATTTAAACATTCCAACAAATGTTTCGATCATTTATCAAGTTATTTTCTTTTGCTTATTCTTCTATTAGGACTATGTCCTGTTGCCTCTACTCTCTTGATCTTCCTGCGAAGTAGAGGTCCAGTTCTCGTACCATTTTTTAGATGATCTTTCTGGTAGTCGTTTGGAAGCGAGGATCTCCAATCTCACTCATTTTGCTAACCGGTCTAGTCCCATTCTATCCACATGGTCTCTCTAATATCGTCTTCTCTCTCTCATAAATCTCACCACGTCCTAAATTCTGCATTCCTCTCGTATCTCTTGACTTTTCATTCTGTCTCTTAATGTAACCCTTTAATGCTCCTGTTGTGCCGTTCGGTGATATCCCACCGCTGCCACCAATTTTGTTGTGCCGTTCGGTGATAATTCACCGCTGTCATCAATTTTTGGTGTGCCTTTCGGTGCAACAAGTAATTTTGGGATTCGGTTCACCTAAAGAATTAGGACCTACGAGGAGAGCTGAGGAAGGTGCACAAGAAAAATACACACTTAATCACTTTTCACTTTTATTTAAAATAATTTTTCCTTTTTAATTACACTTGTTTAATATTAATACATCAGACTTGGTGTAGCAATACTATTTGAACTTTGCTTTAGCAATCATAGTTACTTGTGATTTATAACTTGTGTTCGCGCTCGTGATAATACTTTTGAGGCGGTCGGTATCGCGTATTATAATTAGACATTCATCGCTTGCGACGCGCGTAACGTGTCTGTCAGATTCGTTCGTTATGCGAGACTTTCCGGCCGGCGATTAGGCCGCCGAATATAAAGAAGTGCGCGGTGTCTTTTTATCGCGCCTTTTGGCGATCGATATGACTATATTTGGACGTCGTTCGCGCGTTGATCACCAAACCTGCGATCATTTCCGCGACTCGTTGCTAAAATACAAGGTTTAGAAATAATTGCTGCATTGCATTTCCGCTAGCTAGTTGCTATAACGAAATGCAAGGCATTTACTCGTGGTAGCTTTAGGGGTACAACACTTCCTAAGTGTCTTCATTTAGCTGTTCTTGCCAATCTCTTCGTTACAGCTGTCTCGGCTGTAGTTTCAACTGCGTAAGTCAGTATTGGTCGTACACAGGTCTTACATATTCTTATTATGCTATTAGTCGACATGTTTTTGTTTTTTCATATCACTTCTCTGAGATATTTGTGCGGCATTGTTAATTTGGGCATCTACTTCTTTTGGGAGATTTCTGCTGCTTGTGGTTTCTATTCCCAGATACTTGAAAGCTCATGACTTGTTCAATACTCTTGTCGTATATTACCAGCTTACAGCGAATGGGTTTTTGAATATTATTTATGCCATTGATTTGGTTTTTTTAGTTGATATTTCCATATTGAGTTTTTTGAACGCCCTGGTGAACCTTCAATAAACGCAGCTGTTTATCTTCGTTTTGAGCCATTAGGACGGTATTAGGAGCGCATAACACATTATTTTCCTAGTTTTCTAGCCCATCTCAAATCTTCCGTTGACTTCTTTTATTTGTCGTTTTATCTTATTTATTACTATATTGAAGGAAAGGTTTTTCATTATTCGGTTAACTTGTGGTTAACCTAATGTTTCACTCAATAGGTTTGTTTATGACATCATCATAGATAAAGCCATTGCAATCCATTGGATAAAACATCAGGTTAAACTTAACCATAAATTAACTAGATAATGAAAAACCGAGCCGAAGAGGGTTAGGCTGAGGCTATCTTTGTCGGATGTGTTGCTACCTCTGTTAGAGCTTTCCCCGATTCTGGTCTTGTTATTCGTATTCAGTTGTTGTGATCAGTTCTATATATATTTCGGGTGAGCTGATGGAGAATTTTTATTACCTCTTGAAGTTTAATTCTATCAAATGCTTGTTTAAGGTTTAGGAGGCATAGAAATAAGAATTTATCATATTTCAAAGATTTCTCAACCTATTGTCGTATAATAAAAGTGACGTCTATGGTTGACTGGTTTTGTTGGAATCCCTGTTGTTCTTTATTGATTCCTGCTGACTGTGATTTTTCTTGATATTATTTTAATATTTTTTGTATGGTATTTAGCAGCGTCACGCCTCGATAGTTCTTGGAGTCTTTTTTGTCGCTTTTCTTGAAGATAGGGACGGTTGTGCTTGTTCTCTACCCGTCCGGGATTTGTTTATCTTTTACTATCTTGAGAAAGAGCTTAGTTAGTTCTCAAGTTGAGTTCCTGCATATTTGATTAGTTTGTTAGTAATTTGGTCCATCCTAAGGGCTTTTCGGTTCCTCAACCTTTGGAAGACCGGAGGTCCCTTTACGGACTTCGAACCATTTTAGTTAATTTTTTGGGATATGGTGTTTGCACATTTATGATGTCCGCATATATTTTGGAGAATAGGGCACGCACCATTAGTATGCCGGCACGTTTCTCGACAACCGTACTGTGCACGAGACATTATTTAAAGAAGTATATTTTATTGCATGAACATAATTTACTGCACTAAAAAAAATGTTTTTACATACGTTATTTGTGAAATTTTTATTCTACAATGAATAGATAATTATTCTAACAGTATCTAATGATATAATATTGTATTTAGTTAAAAAAAAAACAAAAAATAAGAGATGCCATTTTTATCTGGACCGGTGACCCCTTTAGGAATGCGACAGTGGCGCCACCTTTTTTGCCACTCAATCCCATGACATTGACAAAAAAGTTCTAGCTTTTAAAATAAAAAAGTCGATCAAAAACATGCCGATCCCCAGAAGTTAACTTTCTAATTGTGCTGTACATCTCATCAAATGTTATATATTCCATCTTTTGGTCTCCTTGCGTTACTCTCAGCTCGAGCTTCTGAACGGTTACTCTCCTCCGTGCTTTGATAAAGATTTGAAATAGTTTATCTAGATTTCCGGGGTTATAGAGTTAACTTGAATCTCTTCGTTGATAGGTTTCTTCCTTTTCCTCAGCGTGTACCAGATCTTTCTTTGTGCGCCATACAGATCGTGTTCCATCTCACATGAGACGGTCTCTCAGTAAGCCTTTTTCATTTCTGTTATTACATTTGTGGTTCTATTTCTGATCACTTTGTATCTTACTCCTCTTGGGTTGGGTTGCTCCTATAGGCTAGGTATGCTCTTTTCTTTTCCAATGCCAAATGTCAACGCCAATGTCTTGATCTGCTTTGTAAACCAGGCTTTTTCATTCTCCTTCTCATTTGCATTTACTTTTCTGACTCTCAGTGCCTCCTTTGCACCGCCAGTCATGTTAGATTTTATCTTCTCCCACTTCGCACACTATTCTCTTGTACTATTTGATTAGCACATATTTTTTTTGTTAATCTATTCAGGTATAATGTGCGGGTGCTTTCGTCTATTAGTGACTATATTGAAATTTGTTATATAGCATGATTCTTTTTTTCTTTTGGAGTTTCTCTATGAGATGGTATTTACAGAGCAGCAATGCGTGATCTGTTCTTGCAGCTGAGTTTAGAGTCCGGACATCTAGAATCTACGAGTGAATTCTTCTGTTGATTACTATGTAGTTGATGACCGACTTCTAGCCTCTATGAAATGACAATGTCGACATTAAATCGATGTCATTTAGTTTGTCATTTTTGATTAGGTAGTGTTCATGAAGTTGTATTTTTGTTGCATTTTATGTTTAAAGAAGGTGTTGTTAATTCAAAACTCATTTAAAACGCATCGAGATCAGAAGTTGACCGTTATTATTTATCTCCTTCATTAAATTTTTTATATGCATTATGCCCGACAGAGGTGTGTTATTTATTTTTGCGTTAAAATTTCCGATCACAAATATCCTATTGTTCTTCGGTATGCCATTTAGGATATCCTGGAGTTTGTCGTAAATTCCTTCTCTGATCTTCTTCAATTTAGATATGTCGGGCGCGTAGACATTTAGTACTTATATTCTTGTTGTTTGGAACTTTAACATTAAATATATTAAGTTGCTACTAATGTAGTTTATCTGATCTATGTGATTTTCAAGCCTCTCGTGTATAAATATCCCTACCTCTTCCTGCGCCTTTTGGTTCTTGTCTTTTTCACTGTAAAACAGGATATATTTTTGGTATCTAACATTGCCTTTGCCTTTTTTCTTTTTTTCTGTGAGATTTCGCAAATGTCTATTCTGTGTTTAGTGAGTTCCATGATGATCTCTTGGTCTTTATTCCTCCATAATGTGACATTCCATGATCCAATTTTGAATATATTCGTTTTCCATATACAGCGCGTTAGTTAAGTATGTTGCCATACTCAACAGAGCGACTCTTTGGTTTATTTTAAGTAAAAAAGTTCATATAAACATGTGTCCTAAACGGCTTATTTTCCGAAATACAGGTGAATGTTCGCAAATGTTTGACGAAACGGTAAATTGCGTTGGAGATATCTTCGTACATAAATATGCCTTGCTTTACGTGAGTTACTATTCGCATAACTGTAAACAAAGTGACAAAGTCAAAATCAAAGTCTTCTAGATCACTAGACTTAAATTCTTTGGATTATTTCCTTTGGGAATATCTGAACTCATTGGTTTATATTACCTCAATTGAGAATGAGAATGATTTAAGGAATCGAATAGTTGCTTCATGCGAGACAATACGTAACACACCTGGTATCTTTGAGCGTGTACGTCAATCTTTGAAAAGAAGGCTCGATGGATGTATCATGGCACAAGGTGGACATTTTCAATAATTCATCTAATTGTTTTATTTTATCAGAAGAACTGAAGCCTGTTTTGTTTTTCTGTTTTTGATTAGTTTTTGACTAGTTTAAGCTGTATTTTTTTTCAAATAAACAGATTATTACTACACGTTTAAATTTTTTTATTTTGGAAACTAAGCCGTTTAGGATACATGTTTATATGGACTTTTTTACTTGAAATAAACCAAAGAATCGCTCTGTTGAGTATGGCAACATACTTAACTAACACCCTGTATAATTTTGTTTGAATATACTCATTTTTTTTCTTCTTTGTCGTGTTTCTATTTTCTTTAATCCGTCGTTGTTCTGAAGCTGTATTAGCAGACTTATGAGCATACGTTGTTTTTACAGCGTGCGGGTTGCTAGCCCAGCACGCTAACCTTCCTCCTTTCTCCAGGGTTGGAATCGACCGTGACGACTACTTCCTAGTCTATCCCAGGCAGAGTTCTGTAAGGCGGAAGTCATTTTCAATGTTAAATAAATAAATTAATATCAAAAAATAAAATTAAAAAAGAAGTAATAAGACGTATTATTCTTGCCCGCGTGAATTAATAAATGATAATATATGATGCTCAATTTAATCAAATAATAAAACAATTACAACTAAAATGTAAAGGACGAACAAAAAGCCAGATCTTATTTGCTAATATTTAATAATCTTATTAAATCGTCTTATTACTACTTCTTTTTTTAATTTTATTTTTTTGTATTGATTTGTTTATTCAACATTGAAAATGATTTAATAAGTGATCGAAACGTTTATTGGAATGTTTAAATAGATTATTAAATATTAGCAACTAAGATCTAGCTTTTTGCTCGTAGCACATTTTGGTTGTAATTGTTTTTATTGCGCATCATATATTATCATAAAGAACAATTCAAGGACTCTTCATATATAAATTAAATAACAATAAAAACAAGGGCAGAGTAAGAGTCAACGCATTTCTCCGAAAAAATCATACAAATGAAGGAATAAATTAAAAATACAAAAAATAATAAAAAAGAAAGAAAAGATATATATTAAAACAACAAGTAAAAGTGATCATAAATAAAAAAATATGTTAGACAGACGGGCAGACAATTAAAAACCAGGATTACAGAGCATTGCAATCACATTAGATACGACACTTCTGTCCGTTCTGTCATAACCGAGACGACAGCATGATCACGATTTCCAATAGGATAAAGTCAAAATTTTAGACGAAGAGCCTTGCTATAGGAAACGTTTAATTTCCGAGATGCTCAATATCAAGAAGCAGAAAAATAGTCTAAATTTACAAACTGATACTGAAAGTCTTTACAAAGTTTATATTCCTATTATAAATAAAGTTTGACTTTTCGGTACTAACAGTCCGTCTCTTCTTTCAGTCCGTGGTGATCCGTATTAGCGAGCGTACATAACAATTGATACACTATGTTTGTCTTACATATCTGCGTTCCACCTAATTTAGTATATTCTGGTGGTTTTTCATTCTTGTATGGGCACGTCTGTTTGAATAATTTACACTTGTCTTTTTTGGTGAGTTTGAATTACGTTCTAAATGTTTCGGTATGTTAATTTAGTTGCACTTTTTTAAGTAGTTTTTATCTTTTTTACTAACTAGAACTGTTTCAAGTGACACGAAACACATTTGACTGCTCAATTGTATGCGAATAATGTCGAGTTTTACATCAAGACTCACCCGAACTGTGATTATGCGAACATTAATTATTTTTGTACTATGGTTTTTTTGATATGTTAATGTCTGAAGAGGGCTCAATCCGGTAGCCGAAACTTGTAATGTTTTTTAATTTATGATCATTTTACTTGTTATTTAAATATATATCTTGTCTTTCTTTTTTATTATTTTTTTATATTTTTAATTTGTTCCTTCATCTGTATGATTTTTTCGGAGAAATGCGTTGACTCTTACTTTGCCCTTGTTTTTATTGTTATTTAATTTATATATTATCATTTTATTAATTTTTTAAAATTGATACATTTATAACTTTTTTAAAAAATATTGCACAAATTATTGTAAGATATTAAAAATAGGATTTTTAATATTATATATATATATGCATTTAATATCATATATATATGCATTTATAATAAATATATTTTATATATACAATATACATGTTCATCTTTCTCTCAACATCTTTGATCCGACGTTACAACTGTACGTTCATTAACATGGGTATTTATCGATTATCAAAGAAGCAGTTCTCATCTTCTCATTGCATCAAGTGACGCGAGATATAGCATTATAATGGATGATCCTTTAGGAGCACCATAAAATTAATTCCCGAATTCAGAGGGAAACATTTTTTTACAATTTTGTTGTATATTCTAGAATATGATAATAATCAATAATATTTATTTTAGCAATAACTAGATTAATTAATTTTATTTCTCTAAAATTTTACTGAAATTTTAGCGAAATTTTTTCATCAGGGATATCAATTAAACTGTTCTATTGTAAGCATGGTGATCACTTACAAGTAAATCTTTCCATTATTCGCCGAATTTAATGAAGCTTAATACATTTGTAGAGCAGACAAAAGTAATAGACATGTGTTTTTTTATAGTGGCAATGGTGCAGATTTGAGGATGAAAATTATCCTTATAGTGATAAGTATGAACACCTAATTTCTTGCATTTTAGCTTACTCTATTAGAGCTACTGCTTTTTAGAGGTGATAAGAAGCTATTACGTTTCCTGAAAGCAAAGCCAGTACAGAAAATGTAGAATTCAAAATGGCACACTCAATATGGCGACCTACTGAAAGAGAAACAATTTTATCTCGCTCTTCTCAGGAAGAACCTGAGGAGGTCTATCCCTATTTCGCCTTTTTTTACTTTTGTTTTTTATATTTTTTTTTATATTTTTTTTTTGTTTCTATATTTTTTTATATTGATTAACGAATTCTATGACACATAGTTATACAATTCAGCTCATCATATCAATGATTCTCTTTTGTCACTGCTGTTAATTATTTTACAAGAAAAATATGGAATTGGACCTCGAGTAGAAGCTAATCTTTTTAAATGTAATAATGTTGTATTACCTTCAAATTCAGGTAAAACGACAGGGCAACGAATTTTATAAAAATATAGTTTACAAATGTTTATCTCCCTAATTGCAATGATAATAGTGTTTTAGATTTATGGAACAGTTAAAATTTGAAAACATTTGAGGCAATGGATAAATTATCAAAAAATATTAAAATTTTAAAAACTCCTCAAAAACAACTGAGATGATTCAACCTCTCGATATTCGGCTTCAGAATTTGGAAAAATTTTATTAAACATTTTCAGATACAGTTATTTTGTATAATTACGACGTGAACTTACACTTACGAAACAACGTTAGCAAACTTCAATCGCTTATATATATATACATCAGTTATCTTCTCTTTTTATAAATTATTTAAATATTCGTACAAAAATGAATATTTATAAGAGAAACTACTTTATTTTTATAATCTCGTAGATTATTGTTTTAAAAATTGTGAAAGTTTTTGTGCTTTGATGTGTGATAATGTAGCAGTCGTAAAATGCGCTTGATGTACAAAATCTTTATGCATACAAGAGTTTTTTTTTTAATATCCTTTCTGTAAAGAATACATAAAATAAAAATGAAAATTGCGCTACAAAATTACAAATATTACAAAAATTGTAAAAATATAAACAAATATAGAAACAAAAAAAATATATAAAAAATAAAGAAAAGTAAAAAAAAAGAAAGACGAAATGGGGATAGACCTCTTCAGTTATTCCTTTCGGCAAAGAGTGAGATAAGATTGTTTCTCTTTCAGTAGGTCGCCATATTAAGTGTGCCATTTTGAATTCTACATTTTCTGTATTGGCTTTGCTTTTAGGAAACGTGCCTCATATCACTTCTAAAAGCAGTAGCTCTAATAGAGTAAGCTAAGATGCAAGAAATTAGGTGATCGCGTTTATCACTGTAAGGGTAATTTCCATTTTCAAACCTGCACCATTGCCGATATAAAAAAATACGTGTCTATTATTTTTGTCTGCTCTACAAATGTATCAAGTTTCATAAAATTTGTCAAGTGACAGAAAGATAGATTTACTTGTTAGAAAATTATCCATGTTTTAGAACAGAGATATGCATAATTTTTACACGTAAAAAAATATTTTGATATAATATGTACAAGTTGTACCTTTTATCAAGTACAATATGTAATATATGATATAACAAACGATATATAACAAAATTATTTTATAAATTATACAAAAGGTTTAAGATTTTGCAGGGATTATTATTTTTTCAGTTTCGAAGTTGGAAGTTGGCTGTATCATAGGACCAAAACTGAAAAAGTATTATAATAGTTTACGTAAAATCTTAAATCAAAATAACTTGTATAATTTGTAACTTTATTATGTTATACATATATTGTTGTATTTATTAGAACGGACACTATAACTTTTATTATATCAAAATATTTATTTTATCGTGCAAAAATTATGTATATCTCTACAGTCTTTAACACAAATAATTTTTCTAAGTGATCACTGTACTTACAATAGTTTAGTTACAACAATTTAATTTGATATATTTTTTAAGTTTACCTCTTTTAATTTATGAGATAACAAGGTATGGTTACTTATCTATGGATCACTCTGTATATGCGGGGATTTATTTTAATATTATAATAGATAAATATTTCGAAAAATGTTAAAGATATGGAAAAACGTTTCAGAGAATAAGAACGATTTCAAGGGGGATGTATTTTAGTTACGTTATTTTTTTTCTGGAGGGATTAAAAAGATACGAAGGTCACTCTACTCTACTTCATTAGATGGAATTTTATATAATCTTTTAACTTAATACAATTTCTCTAATTATTTTGCATTATAAAAGTATTAAGGTAGATATATTAAAAATCAATAGTTTACAAGGTAATTTATACTTTATTCTGTTTTATTCATATTGACATAAAATTTAATTTCTCGTAAAATAAGAATTTTTTGATAATTATTCCTTAATATTTTTAAAAACAGAATAAGAAGATAAATTAATTGGTGTAAAAAAACATATTTGTTAAAAAAAATATGTACATAAAATACTTTTATAAATAAGCAATTATAATATGTGTTTTTTTCACAATTGATTTATTTCATTATTCTGTTCACAAAAGTATTAAGGTTCAATTATCGAAAAATCAATGGTTTACGAGATATAATATTTAATATTTTATGTCAATATATGCCAAAATAAAGTATATAATATCTCTTAAACTATTGATTTTTTTATATCTTTACTTTAATACTTTTATATGTGAAATAATTAGAGGAATCATTAAATAAAAAAGAAATATAATTACATTAAAAACAAATTGAGTGACCTTCGTATCTTTTTGGCGCTTCTACCTAAAAAAAATAACGTGGCCAAAATATATCTCCCTTAAAATCGTTCTATTTTTGTCTAAAACGTTTTCCTGTATCTTCTATATTTTTCAAAATATTTATCTATTAAAATTAAAATTAATTACCCTGTGCGTGCGTGCGTGTGTATTATGTAAATTATATAAAGTATTATCTTTATATTAATTTTTCTCATATACATATATATTAAAGCTATTAATATCTTTTCTTTTTAGATTTATGTGATTTTCAATATGTGCCAATGACACAGAATAGATTAAATCCAAAAAAATTGGAATGCATATATAGTTTGATTTATCCAACGGGCATTCCTCTTTATTCTTGGTTGAAGAACGATGTACCATATTTTCTTCCACCAGCTGTTTTCAGCAGAATGGATACTGTCCAACAGTATATACCAAAAACTGAAACAGATTCAAACTCAGATAATGTAATTAATACAAACAAAAAATCTAAAGCAGGCTTTCCTAGTTACGTGTACTTTTCTACATCTGAAGTACCTACCGCAGCACCAAAAGGCATTGAAACAGCTATGAAAGTGAAGTTTCTTCAAAACACACACTTGGAGCAAGTACGTCAACTATTCGAAGAGCGTCCAATCTGGTCAAAAAATGCCATTATGTATAAAACACGATTTACATCCGAACAACTGAAGATATTATTACCATCAGTAGCATATTATTTTATGACTGGACCATGGAGAATTATGTGGGTAAAACTAGGTTATGATCCAAGAAAGGATGTTAATGCGAGAAAATATCAGACATTGGATTATAGATTAAAAGCTATGCGTAAGTTATATTATGTTTTATTATCAAAGATATATCTAAATTTTAAAGTATATTTTATTTAATATAAGATTCTATTAAATTAACTCTCATGTGATTTATAGATGGATTAGGTTCAACTGTCAGATGTAAAAGAAATTATTCAAATTACACATTACCATATAAATCAGCTCCTGTTTCTAAACAGAAACCTGCAGTACTTACTGCTACGTTGAATCAGGAACAAAATTTGAAGAAGGAGCGGCATTTATACGAGAATGTGTATATATACCGGGAAGGTATGGTACCTCCTTCCCGGCAAATGTTTTATCAGGTTTGTTACTAGTTCTCTTTATAAAAAATAGTATGTTATGAAGGTAAAATAATATAAGTTTAGGCAAAAAATATTCCAATAATTTATATAATTGAATAATTGGAAGTAAAAATGTTTCATCTTCAAGCTCGAATGATTGATTAAATAAAACATAATAAATATACAAAATCAAGACAATAGGAATCTGCGCTATAGTTCGTGCGCTAATATAAATAATGCGTTGTTATAAATATATAAATATAGAAGATGTTAAGTCAAATAATAAAATTAATAATATATCGTCAACTAATAAAATGAAGAACGAGACGTTTTGGCTAACTTCTAGTTTTCTTAACGTTGTAAAAAACCATCTATTCTAGTCATAGATAGTGATATAACGTGATCGTCCGCTAATTTTCTCATGCATTGTCGGCGAAAGGAGTTCATCTCAAAACCAGTTCGCAAGCTGGATGATTTAAAATAATTATTTAATGCGTTAAAACTATTCAAAATGAAACAAAATCGCAACAACTAACCCGAGAAGTATCGACAGATAAGGTTACACAACATTTAAAAAATATATCTAAATGAAATATAAAAAGTCCTCTAACATAACATGATGAGGTTATTAAAAACGATAGGACCAAAAACTCTGAGTCTTACAATTGCATGTGAACTAATGGTAAAAATCTTACATATACGTAGGCTGCTGGAAAAGTTTCTACAAACAATATGAAAAAAAAACATGTAAAATTCGGTAAATGGCTTTATTGTTTTTCGATGTATTCGCCTTTAAGATCGATACATTTTTGCATACGCTCGAACCAATTTTCGAAACATTTTTTCCACTCTAAGGCTTTAACCTCAGAAATCAGTGTACGAAATGTTTCAACAGCTGCTTCAGGCAACTCAAATCGCTCACCCCGCATCTTATTTTTAATGTTTGGGAACAAAAAGAAGTCATTAGGTGATAAATCAGGTGAATACGAACAATGAGTCATCAATTGGACATTATTACTGGATAAAAAATCAACGGTTTGACGTGCTGTGTGACAGCTGGCGTTGTCATGATGAAGGATGATGCGACGATTTCGGTTTGTTCTACGCATTTCATTTATGATTTCTGGCAAACAAATTGTTGTATACCAATCAGTATTTACAGTCCTTCGATCCTCTAAAGCCACGGTTGTCACATGTCCCGGTATAACCGAAGAAACAAGCAATCATTTGCTTGGCAGCACTGCGTGAACGAACAACTTCTGTTGGTTTCGGTTCATTTTGAAATACCCAAACAGTGGATTGTTGTTTACTTTCGGGCTTATACGAATAGAGCTATGTCTCTTCCTCAGTAACGATGTTGTAGACCAAATTTGATCGACCTCGGTTGAATTTCTTGAGCATTTCTTTGCTCCATTTAACACGAGCCTGTTTTTGAGCTTCGGTCAAATTGTGTGGAATCCAACGACTGCAAAGTTTCCGTACGCTCAAGTGATCATGCAAAATCGTATGTATTGCTTTCATGTCAATGGCTAAGGATGCCTGAATCTCGTGGTATGTTATATGCCGGTCTCGCTCAATCATTTTACGCACAGTATCAACATTAGTGGCAATTACAAACGTGGATGGACGACTTTCACGGAATTTATCACTAAGAAAGGTACGTCCACGCTGGAATTCGGCAAACTAATTATAAACAGTCCTATTGGATGGGGTTTCATCACCGAAAGCCAAATAAAATCGATCGATGCATTGTTTCGGAGTTAGATTACATTTGTAATGGTAAAAAATCATTGCCCGAAAATTTTTACGCGAAATTTTCATTTTCTTACAAAATAACTTCTTTTAAAATATTATGCAAACAAAACTAGTTGGCTTGGATACAAACTGTCAATTGAATTATAGGTTAAAAACGTCTAATTTTACGGATATGATAATAGCAAAACGTTGGCGCCACTGGAAGTACTAGATTGCAGAAAGCTTTTCCAGCAGCCTACGTATTATCGAGTTCGGCAAATACAATGTCATATACATAAACAATATTATGAATTTAAATAACAGTGGTACGCTTGGTTAATTCCGTGTTCGTATTCAAATTGATGTCATTTTTTTGTCGTTTGATATTCATCATTTCAGAAATTAAATGCTTCCTATAGTTTGTCTCTAGATCCAAAACTTCAACTTCGTCTCATTTAAAATCATATCCAAATTGTAACCGTGACGGTGATTCGTCATGACAGAGTTAGTGGTATTTTTTTTTATGTGATTCTTACGTTTAGGAATTCTAGTCTTTAGCCGTTTACAGTTTATTCATAAGTAGCATCACAATTATTACAAGATATTTTATATACTACATTTTTATGAGAATAAGTGGGAAGAGGATCTTTAGATGCTTTGATAAAACAAGACAATTTGTTTTTAGACTGGAAAAAGATTTTGAGACAGCACCGCTGACTATATGTCTAAATTTTTGCCGAAACCGATTATGAACAGAATCGTGAACCATAACATTTTTTTTTAAATTTTTTCTGGAATTATTTACCTGTCCAATTAGCTTTTTATTGACAAGTTATTTTATACGTTATATTCCATTCCTGGCAATAAATTTTAAAACACATATGTTCAGGACACTAAAACAAGCTTATTCTGTAAATTTCAGAAAAATTTGAAGAAAATAAATTTTTTTGGAGAACGTCCTTAAGGGGTGAAACACTCCTTTGAAAAAAATAAAAAAAAACGGTATTTCTCTTTCGCGCCGAATATTGTCAGAAGTATAAAAAATGGAAAAAAAATTTTTTAATTAAAGTTGTACGGTTTCAAGATTATTTTAAAGTTGTGAAAAAATAAATTTTTTTATTTTAATTTAAAAAAAATTTTTTTGTTTAACAATATACCTTTAATATTCACAGTTTCCCTAAATTTTTAAATTTTTTTTTACCGAATTAAAGATTATTTTTTTCCAAATTCAATCATGTATAATAAAGTTATATTACAACATATTAATATTATAACATTTTTTAGAATTAATTATAAACGCTTCTTTATATACTCTATCCGTGCTCATGTGCGTAAGTAATTATCGTCATAACAATAAGATATATAAAGATGTTTTAAGTAAAATTTGTATAGTTTTTTATATGACTGTATATATAAATATATACAGGGTGTTTCTTCTAACTTGACCATCTAAAATATCTCCGTTGTTTTTAATGGTATGAGAAAATACCAAAGAAGATAGTTGTTCGATTCGAACGGGCACATATTATGATGAGAAAAAAATGTTTTTCAGATCATATTTTTTGAGACTTCAAGGTTACCTCTATTTTTTTAAATATAATTGTATGATTTTTTTTACACAATATGATTCCTTTAATTATTCTGAACATAAAAGTATTATATAAAAAAAGTAGTGATATAAAAAAACAAATAGTTTACGAGATATTTTATACCTTATTCTGGCATATATTGACATAAAAATATGTTAAATAACTCGTAAACTATTAATTAATTTTTTTAATAATCGTATCTTAATATTTTTATGAACAGAATAATGAGTGATGAATCAATTGGTGGAAAGAAAATACATAGTTGTTGAAACAAATAATATACTCGTGTATATATATATATATATATATATTAGGTTGATATAAAAAAAATGTTGGTTTTTGGTATTATAAAATGGTGGTTTT
>NW_017305436.1:58455-63558 GCF_001594115.1 Trachymyrmex septentrionalis
AATTTTTTTCTTTACAACTTTAAGTAGGTACTCTTGAAACCGTACAATTTTTATTTAAAAAATTTTTTCCATTTTTTATATTTCCAACGACATTTGGCTAAAAAAAAAATATTGTTTTTTTTTTCAAAGAGGTGTTTCACCCATTAAACAGGAGTTATCGCCCATATAAAATAATTACGTATGTCTTAGATTTTTGTGTTTAACAACATATTTAATGAAGAATCGGTGCTGGATAGTTGTAAAATATTTTTTGTTGAATAATGAAAATATTAATAAAACAAAAATAAACTAACTTATCAATATACACAATCATACAGACATACGCAAATACAATCAAGAATGTAATCCATTAAATACAGGTAAAAAATTGTCATTATTTAGAAATGTAATATAAACTAATTAATGGAGTTTAGAACAGATTAAAAATGTGTAAAATAAATTAAGTACTGTACAATACATGGTCATAATAAAACAAGATACAAGAGTGACTAAACGAAAAAAGAGATTCAATGTTTTCCACAATTAGGAGAGAATTTCTCTTGACCAGACAACAACAATGTTTTACGACATAGCAATGTCAATGTTAACAAAAATAGCAAATTCACAACCGAAAAAAGCGAATCGGACTAATTGGAAGAAAAGAATCAGGAAGGCACATTTTGAGAATCGGCTGCTGGAATGTGACAACCTTTTCTAATAAGGATCAAGAAATCCTCGTTGAATTGGAAAAGCACAAACTTGATATCTGTGCCCTTTCGAAAACAAAAAAAAAAAGGAAGAGGCCATACGAAATACGGACGGAAACTAAAGAACCGTAAGGCACCAGGATCAGACGAAATTATATACGAAATAATTAAATATAGAGGAAAGGCACTGCAAAAGGAATTGGAGATTCTCTTCAACAAAATCATATTCCAATGCAGGGCACCAGGCCAATGAAAGGACAGCATAACAGTACTTGTGTTTAAGAGGGGGACGAAGACAGATCCGAAAAATTACCAATAAACCTCTTGAATTCAACCATGAAACTATTCATCAAAATTATTGCAGAAAAGATATTAAAAATCAAAATTATCGAAGAACAGCAGGGTTTTAAAAAGAACAGATCGACGATGCAATATTTATAATTAGGCAAATTGCGGAAAAAGCCGTTAATAATAACAAAGTTGCTTTCATGTGCTTTGTGAACTTGATTCAGGTATTTGATAGAGAAACAACTCACGGATGTGATAAGACTGCTGGAGAAACGGGAGGTAGATCCGGGCATTATTAGAATTATTAGGGAACTGAACTCGGATAATAACACCTATATAAAGACCGACAAAAAGCTAACAGCACAGATATCTGTAGCCAGAGGTATGAGGCAAGATAACAGCCTTAGTTCCATATTATTCAATTTAATAATGGACGAAATAATCAGAGAGGTGAAAACTGCAGGAAAGGAATACAGAATGGAAGACAAACAAATAAAAGTAATCCGAGGTTGATGATAATTTGCAAAGGATGTATAAATTCGAACTCGCTAAAAAATTTAATATGATAAACTCTATTGAGAAGACGAAGACACTTACGATTTTCAAAGAACTAAGGAGATGCAAATTCGCAATCGATAATCAAAGTATTGAGCAAGTAAATTCAGATACTTAGGAGTCGCCATTACTAGCAACAAAAACCTGAAGGAAGAGGTGAAATCACAGACCAAAGCATCCACAATATTTGGATATTTAAGAGATATAGCGTGGAGGAATAAACACTTTACCATAGGAGAGAAAGTAAAGCCCGAATATATAAAACATGCGTGAGACTCATCAAGACATACGCAATAGAAACAAGAGCGGACAACACACTCACCAAGTGACTACTTAAGACAAATAAGAACCTTGCGCCAGATCACCGGAAATACATTATGACCATCAAAAAAACAGTGACATAAGAGAAGCCTGCGACATACGAGATATTGTGCGCTGGGCAAGGAGCAGAGAAGAGAATAGAGAGACCATGTCGACAGGATGTCCGAGGAGTACCGCATATAGTTAGATTTGAAAAACCTAATTCAACATGATCCGTAGAAAGACTCTCTAAAAGATAGTATGAAAGCTGGACATTGACTTCACAAGAAAATATTGGATAAACACAGGACAGTCCTAAACGAAGAAGAAGAAAACAACAAAAATAAATGCATTTTTGAATTTATTAAAAGCATTGAAGATAACATATGTAAATTACCAATAGATAAACAAGTTACATGTTACCAATCATTCTTTATTCATTTTAAACAATCTTTCTTTAACTATACAAAAATTTATAATAATTTTTTTTTATTAAAATTAGCTAAAGATATCACAAATTTTTTATTTATTCTAATCTCTCATTTTTATCCACGCCGACAAAGGTAACGTCACAGTTGCACTTGACAAAGATACAACAAAAATAATGATATGCTGCAAGATGTGAAAAAACCTATATTGTAATAAAAAAAGATCCCACTAAAAAATTAATAAATGATCTACATGTGATGTTTACAAGGTGGAAAAATTAATAAATGATGTACACGTGATGCTTACAAGGTGGAGCAATTGTAAATTTATTAGTGATGCGAATTACAGACATCTTTGTAGCAACGGTAAACTCCCGAGAATCTACGGAGTCTAAGCTTTACAAATCGAAGTGCCCTTTTTGAATAATCATATCTTTGGTCAACAGTCTGTTATATGCCTTAGCGACTATCTACAAAAAATTTTGAAGAAGTTCATTCCAAAATCGAATAGCTATATAAAAAAAAGCTTCGTAAACTTGAATTGAACTGATCAATTCCTGATTCCTAAACTTAATCCTAGTAGACCATTGTTATTTTTGGTTATCTTCCCGGTCATACCAGGGTTTGTGAAATCTTGCAGCTTTGTCACGCTATATCTCTGGACTGAATACGTATTTTTTTATCTCAAAATGTGTGAAATTTATACTTCGAAGTCAGACAAAGACAGATAAATATGAATCAAATAAATAATATTTTATTTTCAATTAATTACAATGCTTCAAAGAAATTTTATTGGAAAAATTCTCAAAAAATGACTACTTTGGAAAAAAAATTCTAAAATTTTTAAATTTAATCCGGGTCTTCGAATTATTTCATAAAAATGTTACAGCAATGTAAAAAATCACATAGGGTCAAATAAAATCACTGTTGGATCCATTAGTGGTTTGCTTGGATTAATGGCAACAAAATTAACAATAATCACATTTTTATCTCTTTTGACGTAGTTTCTTTATTTACGAATATTTCCATTGAACTGGCTGTTGACTGTGTGAACAATAACTGGAGATTTATATCCAAAGAATGCATTCTTCCAAAAAAAGAATTCTTGTTGGCAGTCCGATTTGTCTTAGATTCCACATTTTCTGAATATTTTTGATGAAACAATCTATAAGCAAGAGAACTCCCATGGGCTTTTCACTTTTTCTCATTATAGCAGATTTATTGTTGCAAAATTTGGAGATAAGAACTTCACCGATTGCTTCTCCTATTTCATTCTATTACAAATATGTGGATGATTTTATTATGTCTGTTCCCACATTCTCAAAGGACTCTGTTCTTTCATTAATTCTTTCCATCCAGAATTTACATCCAGAATTTACAATGGAGATTGAAGAAAAGAAACTGAATTTTTTGGACATTACGCTCATTAATAATAACATCATTAAATTTGATTGGTATCATAAATTCACTTTCTCGGGTAGATACCTCAATTTTCTGTCTCATCACTCTCTCTCACAGAAAAGAGATACCATCACAGATTTAGTTGATCGAATGTTTTTTCTGTCACATTCTAAATTCTACACAAAAAAACTTTACGCTTATGATTAATATTTTACTTAACAATGACTATCCACTGGATTTTATTTTTAGTATCATTCACAATCGCCTGAAATATTTATTAAATAGACAGCCTTCTAAACTCTCGTCGATTACTATTAAACAATCATCATAATTTACGGTGTCATATGTTCCTTTTATCTCAAAAAAGTTTATTTAATTGAACAATAAAGATACTAGAATTTTATTTTACAGAATCAATAAATTAAACGAATTTATTAAAGTTCATAAAGACTCTTGTTCAAAAACAATGTCGTTTACAAAATCTCATGCAAAAATTGTGATGTGGGCCAAACAGGCAGACAATTAAAAATCAGAATTTCCAAACATAAAAACCAAATTTGTTGGAAAACACCCAACCGCTCAGTCTTAACTCAACATAGATTACAATTTGGCTAATTTTTGTGATTTTGTATAGAAAGAGACTGATTTTGGACGAAGAACCTTACTTTAACTTTGCCACACTAAAAATATTTTCGCTTAATCATTTTTTGTCTCGTTTTATCATGACCATATGCTATACTTAATTTATTTTATACATTTTTAATCTGTTTTGGACTCCATTAATTAGTTTAGATTATATTTCTAAATAATGACAATTTTTTATCTGTATTTAACGGATTACATTTCTTGACTGCATTTGCGAATTGTGTATGTTTATATTAGGTGTAGTAAAAAGTCATCGCGTATTTTTTAGCTCAAAGTTGTATAACATAATCGTATGTTGGTGAATTAATTTATTTTTATGTTTATTAATATTTTCACTACTCAGTTTTAATCGTTTTAACTTTTTGACTTATTTTTGAGGTTTTTTTTGACTCATTCAACCAACCGCTTGCAAACGATACATCGATTATATACTGAAACAAAATATCTACATTTATTTGACTATATTTCAATGCGTTTAATTGAATTACATTTTAATGCGGGTTTTTATTATATGATCTGAAGAAGGCTGAAAGCTAGAGCCGAAACATGTTATCAATTATTTATTTTAACCATTTATTTTATATTTAGATTATATACTATTATATTAACTGCATAAATAATTTTTTAGCGCACCAATACCCGCATCCTATATGTCTATATATTAGGTGTAGTAAAAAGAAATCTATTATTTTTCCAATAGATGGCTTTAGTAATCTGTATCTCGCGTTGTATAAGTGCGATCGGGTTACGCCAAATGGCGTTAGAAAGATAAGATTTCGTACTAAAAAAACTTCTCAGAC
>NW_017305436.1:64038-72017 GCF_001594115.1 Trachymyrmex septentrionalis
CCCTACGGCCAAACTCTTAATTCGGACCTGTACTGTCAACAATTGGACCGTCTGAAAGAAGCAATCGCCCAGAAGCGGCCAGCTTTGGCCAATAGGAGAGGAATTGTGTTCCATCAAGACAACGCCAGGCCACACACATCGATAGTGACTCGCCAGAAGCTCCGGGAGCTTGGTTGGGAGGTTCTTATGCATCCACCTTATAGTCCGGACCTGGCACCAAGTGATTACCACCTGTTCCTGTCTATGGCGAATGATTTTGCTGGTGAAAAATTCGCCTCAAGAGAAACTTGTGAAAATCGACTGTCCCAGTTTTTTGCCAATAGGGATGAGGGTTTCTATAAGAGAGGCATAATGAAATTACCTTAAAAATGGCAACAAGTTATCGAACAAAACGGTGAATATTTGACCTAAATCGGATTCTAACTATGCTAAATAAAGTCTTCAATTTAATGCAAAAATAATAGATTTCTTTTTACTACACCTTATATTTTCAATTCAATTTGCCAGGCGTAATCCGTTATTGTTTATTTTAATTTTTCAAAAATATATTGTTCTCGAGATATTTTGTGTCAAAGTTAAAATGACCAAATATGTTTTGTATCAAATTTACGAGTACAGAATCTACAGGATCCCAAAATTTGATTATCTAGAATATCTATTTTAAATGTGATCTTTCAACTGATAGCGTTCATTTCTTGATATTGGTTTTTGCAATTTGGAATGTCTCTTTAGATATAAATTCAAGGCTTACATATTTTTATCAGAACTTTTTTTATTTAAAGTGGTGCTTTAGTAAATTGAGTTACCATAGAAGAGTTTAATTTTTTTATATAATGAAGTTGAAGAAACTATTTTGCAATCTTCCTGCAAAGACATACCATTAATTTTTTTAGCTAAATCGAAACTGTTTTTTATGTAACTGAAATTTTTTTTAAAACTTTTGTCAATAATATCTTTTAGAAAACCAGCTAATTTGAAGAAAGGATTGTTAATACAACTGACAATCATTCTTAGAGGGTTGCCCTCCTTATGCACTTTTGGGAGCCCATAGGATCTCGGTAAATCTCCATCAGATACATATTATACAATTTTTTATATACAGATTGATCGATAAAGCCCTTAATCTTCCAACGTGTCAAAAACGTCCGTATTTCCGCCAATTTATGCCTTTGCAGGAAGATTACAAAATATTTCTTTTGACATTTCGTTTACATACTCTAACATTCCTAATGAATTAGCGTTAGAATTAGTTAAAGAGTTTTGGCAAGATGGGATTTGATATGCAATAACACTTCTATTCCTCTCCATGAATTCAAAATAGCCATTTCTATTATTTTAAAATCTACTTTCTTTAAGTTTAATGAAGTTATTTACGAATAAATATTTAGTCTGTCCATGGGATCTCCTCTCTCTTCAATTTTAGCGGATGGTAATACAAGATTTGGAATGCAACATATTTAATACATTAACCCCGCACATTCCATTTTATTATCGTTATGTAGATGATATTGTTTTTGCGGCTCCGAATAATCTTATTAATTCTATTTTGATTAATTCTATTTTCTTTCAATTCTTATCACGAATGCATCAATTTTACTCGATTATGATGATGATAAAGATATAAATTGTTTGGATGTCAAACTTTTAATTGAGGTTGGAAGGATTATTTACAAAAAGCGTACAAATTCCGGATCTTAACTTTTTTTCTAATCATCCTATAGAACATAAAAAGTCGTAGATATATATTATATATTATATATATAATTGGATTGTTAGACAGAATTTTATTCCTCTCCCATCCTAAATTCCATGATATCAATATCAATTCTTTAATCAAAATTCTCCAACTGAACGGATACCCATTAAAATTTTTATTTACAACGAATAATAAAATAAAAAATGTCATTAAAAAAGAAATTTGAGTTAATTAAAGAACAGAATGTCATTTCTAATTCGGATTCTTCTAATATTAATAAAACATTTTTTACATTCTGTATCTTAAAAAAACTTCTGAAAAATTCAAATTCTTTATAAGCAAATTTGATTTTGATTTAGTATATAAACCTATGAATAGTATGAGCACGTTCATAAAAAGGACAAGATTAAAAAAGAAGAGCATTCTAATGTTGTGTACAAAGTTAATTGTAAGGATTGTAATCATTCTTATGTGGGTCAGACTAAAAGGAAGTTGAAGACGCGATTGAAAGAACAAAAAATCAAAGATTTAAATAAATCTTCTAATTCCTTGTTATTTCGTGTCATATTGTAAATTGGACAATGATCACAATATTGATTGGGAAAACTCCAGAATACTTGAATCAGAACGTTCTTATTATAAAAAGTTTCGGAGATGATACATATCAAAAGGCAAGAAAATGGCTTAAATAAACAAAGTGATACAGAACCCGAAATTTATCTCTTACTTATTGAAAATAGTTCCTCTCCCCAGTCTTAGTATTTCTCCTTCCATGTTTCGTTTCCTCTCCTTTTCTTTCATAATATAAATAGACTCCAGTTTGGACGGTTTTTCATTTATTGTCAAAAGTAATTTTTAATATCGTACTTAAGGTTTTTACATATTCCGATTCGTACTGATAAATTTTGTGCTATAAGATACGTGGTAAGTTTTGATACTCCACAATTTCAAATTAATTCTCCGCGAACTGTTATAGTATTGATAATGTTTGAAAATAAAGAAAAGATTTTTTTTTTTTGTAATAGAACTTGGAAATTCCGTATCTCTACACGAAGTTTCTCATCGATTCTTAAGAAAAAATAGAAATTGCAATAGATCATTTTATCAGAATATTGTAACAGCTTTCTTGTTCTTCTATTCATATTGTTATGTCATACCATAAGCGAGAAGAAATTATTTTAACTTTTAAAGTGCGACCATTTCGGCTGTAATAGCATATATCTTTTGCTTATTAATTCTCTATGTAATTTTTATTTTAACATCCGACTTGCGTTTTAGTTTGTAAGACTTTTTGTCATCTTTTTATGTACTGATGATGGTCAAATCTTGACCGAAACGTCTACTTATTTATTTGGAATTTTAAATATATGACTTGTGTCGATGCCGTGTGGATATACGGAGGTAGGACCGACTAAAGTGAGTCAAACTTGGTGGGTAAAGGCACGGTTTGCTGAAAAAGCGTGTGATCTTAGATACACGTTGTACAGAAGAAAGTAATGTGCAGCAGTACAAAAAGGATCGAGATCGTAGTACAGATAAGAATCGATATCGATGTATCGACTTGGTGTGAATCGCGATCTCGGCAACACGCCCCCCCGATTTGCACAAAGTCTAATCGAAACACGCGGATAACTCTCTTAATCCGCAGAGTCTCGGGCACTTCTGATGCTTTCCCTTCGATAACCCTTTTGTCATCATATGGGCAGGCATGTCTTCAGTGGGTAGATGACGAATAATGATCTTCTGATCCCTCAAAGCCTCCCGGATGAAGTGATGTCGTATGTCGATGTGCTTGCTCCGCGCGTGGAAAGTTGCGTTTTCGGCAAGCTTCTTTGCTCCGATGTTGTCGTTGAATAGGGCTCCATCCGCCAGCTTTTCAAATCCTAATTCGATTAGAAAACTGTTCAGGTAGATCGATTCTTTGGTGGCCTCGCTTAGGGCCATATACAAGTATTCGGCCTCTGTCGAAGAAAGTGCCACGGTCCTTTGCTTCTTCGAATCCCAGGAAACGGGCCCTCCGTTCAAGAGGAAGATGTACCCCGTGTATGAGCGTCTGTCTACAGAGCAGGTTCCCCAGTCGGAGTCCACGAATCCGTTCAAGGTGGTCGAGTTCGGTTTGAACTCGATTCCGACGTCGATGATTCCCTTCAGGTACTTGATGATGCGCTTCCCTGCCGCCCAGTGTTCCTTGCCGAAGTTTTCGTTAAATTGGCTGAGATAACTTACGGTATGGGCGATGTCGGGTCTGGTGCATACGGCTAGGTACATCAGAGAGCCTATTAGTTCGCGATATGGCAGTTTACGTACCTCGTCGTCCGCCTCGCGATTCGGCTTGTTCAGCTTCGAATGAATGTCCACGGGCGTGCTAACTGTCTTACAGTCCTCCATGCCGAATCTGTTCATCACATCTCTGATGTATCCTCGTTGGTTTATGACGATACTGCCCTTTTTCCGGGAAAATTCCATCCCCAGGCAATACTTGATGTCCCCAAGGTCCTTTACCTCGAAGTCGCGACTCAACTCCGATTTGAATTTCTCGGATCTATCCGGTTCGTTTGAGAAAAACAAGATGTCATCGACGTAGACCAGAATGTACGAGAGTCCGTTTCGCCCATCCATGGTGTACACGCATGGGTCGGCGTTCGTTTGCTTTGCACCGATCCTTCGTAGAGACGCGTCAAGTGTTCGATGCCAGCTCCTACCGGCCTGTCGAAGACCGTACAAGGCCTTTTTGAGTAGGCATACCTTGTCTCCGGTCTGTAGCTCTCTGAGCATTGAGGCCGCCCTTTCTCTCACGGCCTTGCCGCTGGACCGGTCGGTTGATATGATTCTCAGAGCGTCTTCCAGCAACTGCGGGGGCTCCATGAACAGCTCCTCGTCGATGTCTCCGTTCAGGTAAGCTGAAGCTATATCCAAGTGATGGATGTGCATGCTGCGTCGAGCACCCAATGCCGTCAGCAAGCGAATTGAGCTCATGCGCGCTACCGGTGCAAAAGTCTCGTTGAAGTGAAAGCCGAGGCGCTGTGCGAAACCCCTCGCCACGAGGCGAGCTTTTCTTCTCTCCAGGGTTCCGTCGGAGTGGTACTTGTTTCGAAGCACGAAGCGGCTCCCGATGACTTCTTTGTCCTTGGGACGGTCGACCAACTTCCATGTGTCATGCTGAAGGATGGACTCGATCTCCGAAACTATGGCCTTTAGCCAATATTCTGCATCGTTGCTGTACATGGCGGACCTGAGCGGTACTTCGGCCAGATTCACTAGATCCGGTCCATCGAATTCTGCATTCTCTCGAGACGGCTGATGCTGGCGGCGGGGGCATCCTCGCTGTCCCGTACGAATGATGCGAGGCTTCCCAGGGCCCCTTCCCCGCTGAGGTCGAGGCGCCTCTTCGTCGCCGTTGGAATCATAGCTGGTCGCGCCGTCTTCGGGTCCGCCGGGCACGTGGTTAATTGCGTCGACATTTAGCGGCGTCGTGTCGACCTCGATCATCCTAATCTCGGAAGGAAGCTCTGCTGTCTCAGCTTCCGAGTGAGGTTCCCTCGGGAAGATGCTTTCTGGCGCGGTCGGCGCACCCTCAGGAGCGCCTGCAAAGGTCACCCCGCGCGATAGGATGACCTTTTTCTCCTCGACAGAACACATCCTGTAGCCTTTCGAAGATTCGGAGTATCCTAGAAATATTGCCGGTTTGCTCCGAGGTTCGAACCTCCCTTTGCCGGGTTCCGTGTCTAAGCAGAATGCCCTGCAACCAAATTCGCGAAAATGTGACACGTCCGGTTTTCTTCCCGTCCACATCTCCGGGGGGGGGGGTCTTGCCCCCGAGTCTGGAACTGGGAGTTCTATTCCTTATGTAATTTGCCGTCGAGACTGCTTCGGCCCAAAACGATCCGGGAAGTCCCGACTGTAATAGCAAGCACCTCGCTGTGTCCAGCAGGGTTCTGTTCTTCCGTTCGGCAGTACCGTTCTGCTCCGGATGATAGGGTATCGATAGCTTTCTCGCGATGCCATGCTCAGCGAGGAAGGTGTCGAAAGTGAAATTCTTATACTCCTTCCCGTTGTCCGATTGGAGGTATTTGATCTTCCTGTCCTTCAGATTCTCCATCAGAGCTTTATACTCCTTAAAAGCGTCGGTGACCTCGCCCTTGGACCTCAAGAAACGTACCTCGCACCACTTGGAATGGTCGTCAATGAAGGTGACGAAGTGCTTCGCTCGTCCGTGCGATTCGATGCGCATAGGGCCGCATACGTCGGAATGCACGATCTCCAGTACTTGCGTGACGCGGTCATTGTTTTTGACGAAAGGGGGTCTCGTCATCTTGGCCCTCACGCAGGTGCTGCATGCCAACTTCCGCTTGGGCGTCGAGAGTTTGATGCCGAGCATCGATTGATTCCTTACAGCCTCCAATAAGTATCTCTCATTCAGATGACCCAGTCGTTGGTGCCGTGTTTCGAGAGATTCGACATCCGTGGAATGGCATGCTGCTTCCCCCACTCCATTGCTTGAACGACTCATTGCGTCGCGTACGTAGTACAATCCGTTCACACGATCGGCGACCAGCTTGACGACGTCTTGGCTGTCACAAATGGTGGCCGTGTCCCTGTTGAAAATGACCTTGTAGCCATTGTCAGTGATCTTTCCGACTGACAGGAGGTTAATGCGCAGATCAGGAACATGTAGGGCGTCAATCAAACGAAAATCTTTGACCTTACCTAGGACGTTGGCGCTTAGGAATACTTCGCCTCTCGCGCGTATGCTCGTTGAGCTGCCGTTTGCCAAATTCAGTTCGATACCTTTTTCGCCTTGGATCGTGTCGAAGTCGAGGGCCGAGTTACTCAGGTGAGAGGTGGCGCCGCTGTCTAGGCACCATCGCACGTCGCGCTGCGCGTGGTCGGCGCGCAGCGCGCACTCCCTTGCGCTCGGGCATACCAACGCGCGTAAACTCGTCGCCTCGCTCTTCTTCGCTTTCTCGCGCGAGTCGTTTTCCCTCTTGATGTCCTTCGTGCATTCGGCCGCCTTGTGTCCCACGGTGCCGCATCTGTGGCAGCGGAACTTGAACTCGCCGCCCGCAGCGGTGTCTTCCTTCCTGGCGATGGGTCGTCTCGGCTTCCGCGCCTTCTTTCCGCCTTTGTTGGCGTACAGCGCGTTCTGCACGGGGCTCGAGCTGCGTCGTTCGATCTGGCGTCGCTTTCCTCGACGATCTTTACGCGTAGCGTTTCCGGTGACGGTAGCTCGTCGCGGGATTCTATCGCGCATCGGAAGTTCTCATAGCTGGAGGGTAGGCTGTAGAGCAGCATGATAGATAGCAGGTCGGGATGAATGTCGACCTCCATCTCACCAAGCTTGTCGATGGCGTCGAAGAAATGGCACACGTGGTCGCGTACATCGCCGCCATTTTCCATGCGCTGCAGCATTAGTTGTTTCAACAGCGTGGCTTTCCGGGCGGGTCCCTTGAACTGGTATATGCTTTCGAGCTTTAGCCAGACGTCCCTCGAGGTCTCGCATCCTTTGATCTGCTTCAGCTCGCTGGGACTGATGGAAAGTATAATGTCCGACTTGGCCTTACTGTCGTTGACTTTCCATTGTTTCGTGGCGCTTGCCGAGGCTGCGTCTCCGGCCACATGTGTCGGCTGTGCGAAAAAGCCGCTCACGTACGCCCACGCGTCATTCTTGATCAGCACCGCCTGCATTTGCAGCTTCCACGTGTCGTAATTGTCCTTGCCGAGCGCTTCGATGCGCGTTAAGCCGGCCGCACTCATTCTTCCAAATCACTCTAACCTATCGTCCGCGTGAGAGGCCGAAATCGATTCACTTCGGTTCTTTCTTCGTATTTTCGCCCGTATATCGTTTTCCCGGGCGCGACTGGGCCCATAACCTGTCGATGCCGTGTGGATATACGGAGGTAGGACCGACTAAAGTGAGTCAAACTTGGTGGGTAAAGGCACGGTTTGCTGAAAAAGCGTGTGATCTTAGATACACGTTGTACAGAAGAAAGTAATGTGCAGCAGTACAAAAAGGATCGATATCGATGTATCGACTTGGTGTGAATCGCGATCTCGGCAACAACTTGTTTAACATCTATTGCTGTGGCTGTATGCTCTTTATTATCTTTTGTAATTGTTTAACTACTTTCAAACATTTTATTTTTATGTGCATAAACTTGCATAAACTATAAATTTAGCCTCGAAAAGTAAACATAATCTCACTTTGTTTTCGTTCGAAGAAAGATGCAGCTCTTGATTTATTATCGTATGTTCCATACTATTTCATTAAGATATACAGGGTGAC
>NW_017305436.1:72061-90185 GCF_001594115.1 Trachymyrmex septentrionalis
CAGATTTGGAAAGAGCGGAAAATTTCACGTCCGAATATGACCTTGATAATGATCTACAGTTCAATGTCAAGGTCGTTTCAAAGTGAAAGTTCCAGACGTCCGTTACGACAAAATATCACGGCGGGATTGCTTTGTTTGGAAAAATGTTAGATGCGTAAGTTTCAGTATTTCGAGTTGGCTTCCTGGTGGTGACCTTGAAAGTAACCTTGGAACCAAGATTAGGGGTCATTTGAAGGTCAAAATACGTGAGAGGCAAGGGGATTACTCACTTTAAACCAACACCCCGAAGGGATCAGATTTCTGCTACGTCCACGTCGTTGATCGTAGATAATGCCAAGAGCAGGGACCTACAAATAACGCATTAAACAGGAACACTTATTTAAAACATTAAAGCCAGAGTTGATAAAATTATTTTTAATTACAAAATGATATGTCTGAACGCAGAATTTACCGCTCTTTTCGATCCCGGATTCAAAGATAGTTGGTTCCATTAAGAAAAATATTTTGACCTTCAAATGACCCCTAATCTTGGTTCCAAGGTTACTTTCAAGATCACCACCAGGAAGCCAACTCGAAATACTGAAACTTACGCATCTAACATTTTTCCAAACAAAGCAATCCCGCCGTGATATTTTGTCGTAACGGACGTCTGGAACTTTCACTTTGAAACGACCTTGACATTGAACTGTAGATCATTATCAAGGTCATATTCGGACGTGAAATTTTCCGCTCTTTCCAAATCTGCGATAAAAAATAGTAGTTCCCATTTAAAAAAATTAACTTGACCTTTAAATGACCTCCACATTCACACTCGAGGTCAAATTCAATATTGCCATTAAATAGCCAGGGAAAAATGCTAAAACTTATATCCGAAACTTTTTTTCAGAAAATGCATTCCTTTCAAGATAATCCGGTGGGGAAGTTAAAATGGGTCACCCTGTATACGTAGTTTTTATATTTTATCTAAATTATGCAGATATTTGTAATCTTGGATGGGCCCTGGTGACGCACTCCAAATTTTCGGCACTTTATTAAAAAAATCACCTTAAACAAAAGTGTATATTTTCATAATTTTGAACTGTATTCACAGTTTACAAATTAGCTATATTGAATTTTTTTTTTTAATTAAAGTGAATTTAAACAAGATTGTTCTTATTCATAATTTTAAACTGGAATGTATTCATGGCTAACACTTATTTACAACATAAGTATTTTTGGACTCAAACGGATAGAAATACGAAATGTGCTATTCATTATGTTGAATTTGGACGATTTATGTTCGTATTATATTATTTGTTAATTGAAATAAATTATAAGAAATGTGTTATTTATCATGTTGAATTTGGATGATGCGTATCCGTATTATATTATTTTTTGATTCAATAATATATAAATTCAAATACAAAAGAACTATTCATCATGTTGAAATCAAATGTATTCATGGATTCAAATGGATTCGAAAAATTAGAAGCGCAAATTCGAAAATGTCGAAATGAATTAATTTCTATCCATTTTAATTTATTATCGTTTGCTGGATTGCATATATTACAAGTATTTATGATATGCGGTACATCATGTAATCCATTTATTGTATTTAATGCACTGAATCAATCTGCGCATTTTGTGTGTTTTGGATATAAATTCCGTCCGCTACATCCGAACAAGTAAGATATACAAGACATCAAGCTGAACAATGAATACAAGAGAGCTAAGCATTTGTATTTTGCTATCCATTCTTTATTATTCTTCTATAATTGATCTTATGTACCATCATTAAAGCTTTTTCATTCCCTATAGTGATCATTTTATATAAGGTGAATTACTTAAGACCGACCTAACGAATAACATCTACAGTTTTAGAGATAGGAAAAAATGTTTTAGATGAAATTGGAATGGTTTCAAGGGGGTGTTTTGGTCATGTTGTCTTTCTTGTTGGAGGCGCCAAAAACATATGGAGTTCAATTCCATTCTTTTAAATGGAATTGTATAATTTTTTTACACAATATGATTCCTCTAATTATTCTGCATACAAAAATATTAAGGTAGAAATATCAAAAAACTAATAGTTTACGAAATATTTTATATTTTATTCTAGCATATATTGACATAAAATGTTAAATGACTGATAAACTATTAATTTTTTTTTAAATTTTGCTTATTTAAAAAGTTATCCATTTTGAATACATATTTTTTTTAAAGCAACTATGTGTTTTCTTTCCACCAATTGCTTTTATCTCATTATTCTATTTATAGAAGTATTAAGGTACGATTATTAAAACATTAATTATAATAAGTAGATTACTTATTACATTGACAAATTGATTTTGATGATAATTCTATTAAAATTAATAATGAATAATTGAAATTATAACACCATAATATGACAGAATGATTACGTGCAAATTAGCTCCATTCTTTTTAATTTTTTTTACTTCTACGGCGTAAATCCCCGGATGGCGTTATACCAGAGTTACATACATATTTTATATTTTTATATATGTTACGATCAAAGTTAATTTAGTAAATGTATACACTTACTAATCAATGTATACACATACTAATTTGATAAGTAAATGTATTTACAAGTAATGAAATTTAACTTTTATTAGTAAATGCATACATTTTTATAATTCTAATTTAGTAAAAATATGCACAAGCAAAAATGTATCAATTTACTTAAATGAACACAAATCTAATCGTATCGTGGCTTGTAATCAAGCAATAAATAATTAATAATATTATAACGTTAATAATTGCTAATGATATTATAACGTTATCGATTATAAAATTAATGATTGCTTTATTTTTAATGAATACAATGTAGCAAACATTTCGACTTACTGAATATTAGTGCTCATATGATTATTTATTTCCCTACATTTTTTCAAATATACAGTGACTCTACCTATCCTACTGTATTTTTTATAAATTAACAATTCATAGTCATATATAAAATTACTAATCATTCTAACAATTATACATACTTTTGAACACATTACGAAGCATAGACATTCAATCATTTTTTGTCTGAAGTTTAAATTATAAATTCTTCTCTTGATTCGTCGGTTAATGACGAGAATCTAGTCCAATCAACAATTAAGAACAGTAGTCAAATCAGAAAACAAATCAACGATCATTCTATTATAGTGTTAAGGCTCCTGAGTAGTCACTTCAGCCATATTGAATCGTGGCGTCATAAGCTAGAAATGACATTGATTTTTCTTGCATACCATATGTAAATAAAGAGAATTTAGATGAAATGATGAGATCGCTTTAAAACACTTATAAAAATGTATGAAGACTCTCCTTATCTCTCTTGATAGCTAGTAAAGAGTCAAAAAAGACTCATAAAGTGAAAATAGACTACACATGCGCATTGATTAAAAATTAATAAATGTACTTGATGTGCCTTTTATGATTAGTTACTGACTGTCAAGAGAAATAAGGATAGTTTTCGTCCATTTTTATAAGTGTTTTAAAGCGATCTCATCAATTTGTTGCATCCAAATTCTCTTTATTTACAAATAGCATGTAAAAAAAATCAATGTGTCGCTTATGGCGTCACGATTCAATATGGCTGAAGTGAATAAGATTTAGGAGTCTTAATTTATATAAAATAACGTGAATATTTTTCTAAGGATTGCATCTTTATAGATTTCAATGCAAGTATCAGTTGTCGAGCTAACAGTAAAAAGTTGAAAATGTAACTTTTAACACATAACTTACAATTAGTGGTAAGGCTCGGAAATGCTTCTTTTGACTAACAACACATAGACTTACCTATCTTAATATTAATTAATATAATAATTAAGTATGAGATTAAAGTTTAGAGATTAAAACGAGATTATAGTTTTTAAAAGTATTTAATATGGTTATAACAATCATAAAAAATATATAATAAGTCAATGGCTGTTCTGGAAAGATGCATATAAACATTACATGCATATAAACTTTTATACAAATTTAATCTCGAAAAGTAAACATAATCTAACTTTGTTTTTGTTTAGTGAAAATGCATCTTGATTTTTACTATGTTTCATACTGTACATTTTATTAAGATATACACATAGTTTTAATATTTTGTCCAAATTATACAGATATTTGTGATTTTGAATGGGCGCTGGTAAGGTATCCCAAATTTACCGCACTTCACTAAAGAACCATCTTAAGGATGTTTTATACATATTTTCAAAATGATAACAAAATTATGAAAAAAATAAATTATTCTAAATTGCATTTAAAAATAATACGACAAATTTTGTAACGGTTTACTATCTGGATCATAAGTTATTTTAATAAATAGTAGTATTTGTTTAATCTGTGCTCTAATAAAAATATATGGAAATGTATTATAAAATAAATGATAAAAATCTCAATTTTTAAATATAAATACATTACGTATTCAAGATCATTTACGTAGAATTACATTGCGACGCATGAATTAGTTGTTCAGTAAATAAACAAAATATTGATTTGTTCTATCTCTATGTAACTAATCAGTAGACATCGAATTTTATATCCAGATATTTATTATTAAAAAAGAACAGTAACTAAAATTTGTATTGTTTGTAATATATAACATTGTTATACTGCCACATATATTAATATACATTTTCTATGAAGAAATATATGCAAAATAATATGCATTATATATGCAAGATATATGCAAAATATATTCTTATAAAAAATTGTTCTTTACATTTCTAATAATTTATTTATGTTATTTGGTTAATGTTATTTGTTTTTGAATGATTACTTTTTTAAGTGTTTTTTTTTATTATTTTACTTATACATATGTTGATATAATTAGTGCAATTAACACATTAGTTTGAAAATGTATATTTTATACTTATAATATTACAAAAAAAAAGTTATACAAAAAATAATTTAAATTATAATTCTTAAAATAAAATATTTTAAGAATTATAATTTGTATTACAATTTACAGTTAATATTTTTTCTAGATTGAAGATCGTAAGTTTATGGTGCTTATCTGAAAAAATCATCTTATATGCCAAAAATGAACCACGTCGCAAGATGTAATGGGAGCTTATTTATATTTATTACTCGAATAGTATACTAGAATTTCAAGAAGCCCTTCAACATTATTACCTTTCAAAATTTCATTTATTTTTGAAATTATAATCCAGAATTTCTTTTTAAGACTGAATCAAATTTCTAAATAACTTCTTTTTCCATATTCACTTAAGACCGACCCTGGTATTTTTTAAATATTTTCTATAACATTAGTTACAAATCCATGGATTCAGTTAAACCGTGTTAAGCATATCTCTCGTTTGTAATTTTTTTATAATTTCTGATAAATATTTGAAGTGAGTTTGAATATATACCAAATCATTATCAAGTTGTTTATTTTGCAATACTTTCTGAGCCATTTTTATTGATGTAGCATCATTTGCATCAAATGATTGAATATCTATATTTTTAAATAAAAATAATCAATGCATAAACAACATTTAATTTAATTTAATTTAATTTAATTTTGTTTATTGCGCAAAACTATATGAAAAAGACTACATGTTAACAGAGTACATAAAGTATGATACAATAGACTATAGTTAACATAAACATAAATACAATAGTAGCTTGCAAATGGTTAGGCGTCAGCAAAATTGCTGTTACAAAGCCTACCAGTAACAAAACCAGAATAAGACAACAATGCAACAAGAGGTAAACTAATAGCTGAAATCATACAATACATACCACATACACTCACTTACATACGCAAACGCGCATACACCCGCAAACATATCAATCTCGTTTAAATACTGTGAGTGACGCAATGAAATGAGATAGTGGAACAAAAGGAGGATAGAGAGGGAGAGGTTTTTATTGAATTAGAAAGGGAATAAAAAAAATGTTTGACAGAGGTGTAGGAGAAAGCGGCACGGAACCTTAGTGGACCGATATATGGGGAAAGAGTAAATAATCTGGTGACAAGAGGATTAAAAGAGGAATGATACTCAGACTGAAGGAGACATCGCAGATATAGAGGAATATTGGAGCGAAGGAGGGAAAATACAAGACAGCATAGGTGGAGAATAAAACGTTGCCATTTTAAGCCAGTCAGATCTCTGATAATACGGAGATATATGGTATTTACGAACACAATAGGAGAAGCGGAGACAAGAATTTTGGATACGCTGTACACGATTTAGCAGATGTTGGCTAAGAGCAGGAACGTTAGACGACATTAGCATAATCAAATAAAGAAATAATAAGTAATTGAGAAGTGAAGAATTTTTGAGAATTTTTCAGGAAAGAATGTAGCGAAGGGGATAAAGAAGACGTAAACGAGCATATGCAGCCCGACACTTGACGGCCACGTGTGACTCGAATGACCATAAAAACAACATGGACACCAAGAATCTTAATAGAGGAGGAGCGAGGAATTGGAAAGAATTAAGAGCAATGTCGAAGAATTGAATACGGGATAACAATGTTGAGGAATCGACAATTAACAAGGATGATTTAGAAGGATTTAAATGCAGGGCGCTAGTGATTATTCGGCGATAGATTTTAAGTCTGTATTCAAAGCAGAACAGGTACTAAAACTAAAATGGGTGAAAAGATTTGAGAAAAATTACGTCATCTGCATACATGAAGAGCTCGGAGGACAGAGAAACATTAGACAAATTAGAAACAAAAATATTAAAAAGTAAAGGTCCGAGAATGGAACCCTGAGGAATACCACAGAGAACGGCACGAGTAGATGAAAAAAGAAGAAAAGGATTATATACGAAGACTTGCTGTGTTACATGTTATACATATTAATAAATTATTTTATTGGGAGTATAAATAAGTTTCCGCCGTTTGACAATGGCGCTACCAATATGTTATAGTTAAAATTATCAACTGTAAAATGTCATATTGTAAGGTTGGACATTTGACAAGAACATAACCTTGAAATATTAGCGATTTTGCATCAGCATCTTATATCTTTTTTCGTGCGAAAATGTCGAGTTTTGAGCCGAATAAGCATCATTTGCGGGAGCTTTTGATTTACTTCTTTAATTTGAAGAAATCTGCAGCTGAGGCGCATCGATTGCTTGTAGAAGCATATGGTGAGGCTGCCTTAAGTGAGAAGTTGCCGTGAGTGGTTTCAAAAGTTTAAGAACAGTGAATTTGACGTCGAAGACAAAGAACGTAGCGGAAGGCCGAAAGTGCGAAATTGGAAGCATTATTGGATGAAGATTCGTGCCAAACGCAAGAAGCATTTGCACTTACATTAGGAGTGACTCAACCAGCAATTTCACATCGCTTAAAATCGTTGGGAATAATTCAAAAGCAAGGAAATTGGGTTCCATATGAACCCAACTGAAGCCGAGAAACGTTGAACGCCGATTTTTCACATGTGAAATGCTGCTTGCTAGGCATAAACGAAAGGGTTTTTTGCACCGTGTAGTCACTGGTGATGAAAAATAGATCCACTACGATAACCCAAAAAAGAAGAAATCATGGGGACCACGTGGCCATGCTTCAACATCGACAGCCAAGCCGAACATTCATGGGAAAAAGCTCATGTTGTGTATTTGGTGGGATCAGCTAGGTGTCGTTTATTATGAGTTGCTCAAACCGAACGAAACCATTACTGGGGCTCTCTACCGAACACAATTGATGAGATTGAGCCGAGCACTCAAGGAAAAACGCGCCCACTACTACTCCAGACACGACAAAGTTATTCTTCTGCATGATAATGCTCGTCCACATGTTGCGGCGCCGGTCAAAACCTACTTGGAAACACTCAATTGGGAAGTTTTACCCCACCCGCCGTATTCACCAGACATTGCTCCTTCTGATTACTACCTGTTTCGATCGATGGCGCATGGCCTGTCTGAGCAACACTTCACATCATATGAAGATACAAAAAATTGGGTCGATTCGTGGATAGCTTCAAAAGATGAAGCGTTTTTCCGACGCGGTATCCATATGCTGCCAGAAAGATGGGAAAAAGTAGTGGCTAGCGATGGACAATACTTCGAATAAAACATTAGGTACCGTTCTTTCACAATAAATGCCCAATTTTTGATAAAAAACGGCGGAAACTTATTTATACTCCTAATATAAAAATATGCATGAAATATGCAAATATGCAAAATATGTACAAATATGCAAATATGCAAGCTATATACAAATAAATACATTTTTAAAAAACTTGTTTAATAAGACACGTTTCTACTTTAGTCTTACTTTCCAATCCGCACTCTAAAAAAATATGCAATTGCATAGAAATCCGATGTTTAGTAATCAATGAATTGCAATTAAACTTTGCATAAATTATTTTGAATGTTTAAAATACTTATAAAAGAAAAATGTAATGTAAAGTTTTCTATCATTTTTAAAATTTTTATTTTTAACAAAAATATTATAATAAACAAAATAAATAAACTATAAAAATGTGTTGTTAAATAAAAATATCTTAGTCACATAACTTTCATATGTATATATATTAGGTTAAGTAAAAAGTCATCGTGTTTTTTTAAAAGACATCTATCAGTAAAAACCGCAATTACTTTCTTACCAACAATATAAATATATCTTAATAAAGTAAAGTTTCAGCTTTAAAAATCTCTTTTTTAAATTATACGGTACGACAATTTTTAACGGAGTTATGAGCAATTAAAGTCAAAATAATTCTTTTATTTAATCCGCGATAACTCAGTAATCAAAAGTCGTAGGAATATTTAAAAAAAAAAAAACGACTTTGGATGAGTAAAGCATGAGAAAGAATTTCTAGTTCTACATTCTGTTTGCGAGGTAACTCGCTATCATGGAACATCTTTCTATATCTGATAAATTATTCTTTTATATAGCGAAGCGCATACTTTACAAGCGAATTGATCTCGTAGCTGAAATTTATGAACTTTTTATCGCCCTGAATTTAATCATTTTCGGAAATATGCTGAATGGTGAAAAAATGCTACAGTATAAATGGTGTGACTATTTCTGAGATTTCAAGCGTGTGCATATATATATATATATGTATATATAATTTCTTTGTGTAAATATTAAACATACTTTCAAATTTAATTTTTTTTGCAGGGACTGTACGTCTAATACATTTTTTAACTAGTAAGTGTATACATTTACTAAATACTTCGCTTTGACTGTGACATATACATAGGATGTCTGATAATTAACGATAAAACTCTCGCATAGCAGCAGAATAGACTAAGCTGAGTCGAAAAATCCTCTATCATTTTGCAATTTCTGTAATAATTAACAAGATTTAAATTATTAAAAATCGCTGAATTGATTTTCAACAATTTTTACTCAAACACAGTATATCAACTGTACAGAAAAACAGCAAGACAAAAATGATTTATTTTCTTCAAATAAAGTTCTGAGAATTTTTTCTGGCTTTGGAGACACGATAGTGTCTCGGCGCTAAGATATGGCGTGAGACACTGATCTCTTTTACACCTCTTTTAAATCGATTAGTACGCATATCAAATTGGTGCGAATTAAATATTTTATATGTCCTTATTTATACCGATCTGCCTCAGAACCAATTAGATGACATGATGTCTTCACTACTTTTTAAGATATAAAATTCAAGATATAAACTCTAATTTTAATTTTAACTTGAACTTAATCTTTTACTTAATCTTAACTGAACCTAAAATTAATAATAATAAAAAAGGACTCTTGATATTAATAAGAAATAAATACAATAATAGGGCATGTAAGAGTCTAAACTACAAATATTTTTTTATATGATAAAAAATAAATCATTACATTATAATCAATTATAATTAAATTACGATATTACATGTTTCGGCCTTTCAATTAGGTCTTTTTCAGATATATGTATACTAAACGCAAAGATGTTACTATAATCATACAGTGTTAATAGACATGGAATATACATATTATAAACGTATATCGTGAGACCAGTTGAATGTTTTGCACAGAGAAACAGAAATTGTTCACCAAAAAGTTGGAAAACCGATTGAAAAGAATTTCTTAATATTCTAATAAAATTATAAATTTCATTATGTTATAGCGATAACTATAACGAACAAATAGATTGATTAAGCAATAGATTCTTTTAGCAACTGCAGGATAGCTGCAGGCCACTGACCTTTGAAAAGTCAGTGTACTTCAATTGCGAAAATGCAATCTTGCGGAAGCAACGCACAAATAATGCAAAGCTGCTTTCCGCAAGTTGCAAACAGACGGAAGCGATTGTCCGTCAAATTGGGAAATCTGGATGCGATTGTCAGCAATGACGCATTCGGAAAGTCCATAACCGAAATCAGCTCGAACAGCTGACCAAATTCAACCAAGGTCAGTAATTCGAGCAGGTATATTAACGTACGCTGTGACATACTGGGCAGAATCATCTTATCAGCTGTTACCCGAGACTACGCCGGTACGTCAACAGCTTCACGCGTCTAATACTAATTATAAATCATCTGAAATAATAAGTTAATGCAATACAATATAGCCGTAATCAGAAAGTAAAATCAATAGAGTCGTTAACTATGTAAAAATTGAATTCTTGAATAAATAAACGTTAAATTAAATATAAAAATATAAAATCAGTCCAGGAATAAAATTAAAAATGTATAACTGTTATGACGGACAACACTGGCTAAAAGAAAAATAAAACTAGTGTAATCTTAGCAACGCAAAGTTAGATCTTGCTTACAATCGGAATGTATGCTTTATGTAGGCCTTCAGCATCATTTTGAAGATTAAAATATAACTATTAAAATATAACTATTCTTTTGTTTTTTAATATAAAGCATTTCCGAAATTAATCGCTTGTTATAACATAGTTCTTTGTCAAGAATTTCAATATTATTTTAATCAAAATCATGTTCAAGTTCTAATCTATGCTCGCTTATAACTGAATGGGAAGATGTGTTCGATGGTCTGCTCTTGTTGGCTCAGAGGAAGACATATAGATGACAATTATAAATTAATAAATTATAAATCATCGAATTGTATTAATATGAGGGCAAATCAATAAGTTTTTAGAAAATCTGTCGGAAGGCACTCGCAGTGTCATGTTACATTACTTTTTGACAAGTAGCATCTTACAACTGTCAAATTTTGAGCGGAATTTATCGCGTGGTTTCATTTTTGTAGACGATTAAAGCGAACAACCTTTGTATTTTTTGCTAAATGAAAAAAAAACGAGTTTCGTGTAGTGATCAAACATCTACATATGAAAGGTTTAACGCCGAAAGAAATCAAAGCTGAGTTGGATAGTGTTCATAGCACATCTGTACCAGCGTTTGTGACTGTATACAATTGGGTGAATTTAAACGTGGTCGTACATCCACATATGATGCACCTCGTTTGGGACGTCCAATTGAGACTGCTACGCCAGAAATCATCGATAAAGTCCACGATATTGTTTTGATTGATCGACGAGTGAAAGTGCGCGAACTTGTTGAGGCCACAGGCATATCATATGGCACAGTGATTTCAATTTTGCACGAACAATTGAATATGAAAAAGTTATCGGCAAGATGGGTGCCGCGTTTGTTCACTGTGGACCATAAGCGCGATCGTGTGACGATTTCAAAAGAATGTTTGGAGATGTTTCCAGATGAACGTAATCCAGATGAATTTCTACGTCGATTCATTACTGTGGACGAAACATGGATCCATTACTTCACATTCGAGACGAAGGAACAGTCAAAACAATGGACTTCACCGGGTGAACCAGAAGAAGGCGAAGACCATGAATTCGGCCGGAAAGGTGATGGCCACAATTTTTTTGCACGCGGTATAATTCATATCGATTACTTTCCGTCGAAGCAAACGATCAATGGCGATTACTACGCAGTCTTATTGGACCGTTTCAACAATATTTTAAAGAAAAAACGACCCCATTTGGCGAAGAAGAAAGTGCTCTTCCATCAAGACAATGCACGGGTTCACACGTGCCCGGCATCGATGGCCAAATTCAACGAAATTCGTTATGAATTGCTTTCTCATCCAGCATATTTGCCAGCTTGAGCTCCCTGCGACTATTTCCTGTTTCCAAACCTGAAGAAATGGTTGGAGGAAAGAGACTCACCACCGGAGAGCAGCTCATCGCCGAAACAGAGGCTTATTTTGAAGAGTTGGGCAAATCATATTATTCGGACGGCTTGAAAAAATTGGTGAATCGTTGGATCAAGTGTATCAAGCTGAAAGAAAACTATGTTGAGAAATAAAAATGAATCGATCAAAAAAAATGTGTTTTACTATGTTTTTTTAAAAACTTATGATTTGCCCTCGTATGTTGAACATAGTGAGCGTTCTACTAAGGTGACATATTTGCTTGCCTTTTATTTTATGATAATTAATAAAATTTATAATTTTCATGATGAATATCAAGAAATTTTTTTTAATCGATCTTCCAATCTTTTGGCGAGCAATTTCTGTTCCTCTGTGCAATGTTCTGGTCTCACGACATACGTTTATAAAATATTCCATGTCTATTAACGCTGTTTGATTATGGTAACATCTTTGTGTTTAGAAATCTGAAGAGGGCCTAATGGAAAGGCCGAAACGTATAATATCGTAATTTAATTATAATTAATTAGAATATAGTGATTTATTTTTTTAACATATAAAAAAATATTGATAGTTTAGACTTCTACATGCCCTATTATTGTATTTACTTCTAAACTTAAAAGCAGACGAATTTTAATATACGATCCAAAACGAATTAAATGTTTACAGCACGCAAGATTCTTTGATACCATTTGGTACGTGTATCAGCTTGATATGATACTTGTGATTTAGAAGTATCAGGCCAAACTAGTCCGCCAGCGTTTATACTAAGCGTATTAAGTAATTTGGTACGGATATGGTACTCAATACGCTTATCATGTGTTCGGTGTAAACTAGGCTTCTGACATGCGACCTCCTTTAGGGCGACTTTTACCAAACTCCGGTTAACTTAACCAGTCTAGTAACTTTGTAGGATTCCAATTGAAATGGATGTCAGAGAAAAAATGCAAAGAGCAAAATTATAAATGTAAATGTAAATGTATTAACTCTTCAGTTTTCTTCAACATCAACTTCAAATCCTGCAAAGTTACTAAACTGGTTAACTTAACTAGAGTTCAATAAAAGTCGTCCTTGCACGAGCCAGCGAATTGCGCAAAATCGAGATTATTGGATCTCAGTAACGGCTATCTCGATCAAGTTTTAAATACACTTAATTGATAGCTTATACTCAGATTGTATTATACGTGCTTTTATTTGTTTCTCTACGTACCCTATAAGCTGAGATATTGTGACGCAAAGTCCGGATCTGTAACTTTTCAGATTCGGATACGTCATCATTGTCGACCATATTCCGTGCATTCCTTTGGTGCCCGTTTGACATTTTTTGCGCAAGGAGTACTAATGATATACGAGGTCTGTTCAAAAAGTATCGCGAATTTTGTGTTTTTTCAAAAATTATTTATTTATTCATGAATATCTATTTTGTCCCCTTCAAAGTAATCCCCATCAGATATTATACACTTGTGCCAACGTTTTTTCCAATCCTCGAAGCACTTCAAAAAATTATTTTTTGTGATCTTGTTCAGCTCCTCCTTCGATGCCGTCTTTATCTCCTCAATCGTAGCGTAGCGTCGTCCTTTCATGGGCCTCTTCAGTTTCGGGAACAAGAAAAAGTCACAGGGGGCCAGATCTGGGGAATACGGTGGCTGCGGCATCATTAGTGTGTTGTTTTTGGTCAAAAATTCGCGCACAAGCAACGATGTGTGAGCAGGGGCGTTATCATGGTGCAAAAGCCAATTTTTGTTCTTCCACAAATCCGGGCGTTTCTGGCGGATTGCTTCGCGCAAATTGCGCATAACTTGCAGGTAATATTCCTTATTGACCGTTCTACCCTGTGGCAAGAACTCATGATGCACCACGCCCCTGCAATCGAAGAAAACTGTAAGCAAAACCTTCACATTCGACCGAACTTGGCGCGCTTTTTTCGGTCTTGGCTCGTGCGGCAGCTTCCATTGGGATGATTGAGCTTTGGTTTCCACGTCATAACCATAAACCCATGATTCGTCACCAGTTATGACCCTCTGGAGCAAATTTGGGTCGCGGACAGAGTCCAACAGCTCCTTAGCAATGTTAATGCGATGCTGTTTTTGGTCGAAATTGAGCAATTTTGGTACGAATTTCGCGGCGACCCGTCTCATGCCCAAATCATTGGTAAAAATCGAATGGCACGAGCCAATCGATATGTTTAGGTCCTCAGCAACCTCTCTAACGGTGATTCGACGATTGGCCAATACTATTTTCTTCACTTCATCAATGTTTTCATCTGTTGTTGACGTGTTCGGGCGTCCGGCACGCTCTTCGTCGTTCACATCTTCTCGGTCCTCTGAGAACATTTTGTACCACCGATAAACGTTGCTTCGGTCCAAGGTAGCTTCACCATATGCCACAGTCAACATTCGGAATGCGTCCGCGCACTTAATTTTGTTTTCCACACAAAATTTGATACAGATTCTTTGATCCATTTTTTGGAATAGGCAAAAATCGAAGACGAGCCAAAACACGTGCAAGCAAAGCAGCTGTCAAAAATTAACTGAACATTCAAAATGGCCGAACTTGTCGGTACAAGTGAGAGACATGAGTACCAACATAACGCCACAAAAAATCGAAATACGTAACCCGCGGAAATTCAAAATTCGCGATACTTTTTGAATAGACCTCGTACATGATCAGTGAGCGCTGCAATCTGTACTACGATAGTCTTGGTCGGTTCAAAATAACAGGATTGATAAAATCGGTCTAAATGTCTCAGTAATAAATAGGTAATTGTTGAGTTTAGCATCTTCATCTCCAATATTGATAAAATTGGATTCGTTCAATGCGTTTTTGCATGAAATGAATGAATCTGACAAAAAAAGTATCGCTCTGCATGTCCTATGGACTGAAGTATTAATCATTAAAGTCGACGACTATTCAGATTAAGAAATCTTTCACACCGATGATATGAAGGGATATGAAAACACTGATTTCTTTTGCTGTATAATTTTACTTACTTTAACAAGACGAAGATTCTTTAATTATTGATACCAACAGCTAGATGTCTTGACATTGTAAAGTATTATATATTTTTACATATTTTAGACAATTTTGTGTATATTTTATACTAATTTCAATATATTTTATATTAATGTCAAGCTGCGCAACGACAATTTAACGATATCGTTAGAGTCGTTAAGATTTACAAAATAGGTCCCTAAAATTCGTAAATAAAATAAAGTAAATATTTATCATTATCACCTTGGAACATGCAAACATTCAGACGTTCTGAAATCAGTACGTTGCTAGCTGTTATCTTGTGAAGTAATCGCGAGAAAGTGATTATTTCAAAAAATATAAAGTTCATAAAATAGGAAAAATTAAAAAGAAGAGATATGTTCTAATTAATGACTGGATGAGAACAATGAATGAAAAATGTTTCGTTTTTGATTGCCATTTTAACTTGTGCAAAAAATATGTATATTTATTTGATATTTCATAGTAAAAAACATTTTGTATTTGTGTTGATCTATAACAAATAGTCCACTCAAGTCCTTACAGTTTTGTATTGAATTTGTGTTGAATACGTGAAAAATATGTTAAATTTTCCAATTTTTATATTAATGAATTTAAGTATTGTGTACAATCTAATTATATAGTATAAATAAATTTTGCTTTCAAGATTTCATGTGAAATCGTAATTGACACAACATTTAAACACTGCAGTACACAACAGCAACAAAGCTGAAAATCACGATTTGGATATTAATTTAGAAGATAATATAAAATCATTTTGTTATGAATTGTGTGAAACAATGGTGGCTGTAAATATGCCTTGGCATACATTCGATAATAAAATATGGAATAATTTTCTGAAAAAATATACAAATAAAAAAATTTCTAATAAATCGACGCTTCGAAAAAATTATCTCAAAAAAATACAATTACTAATTAATAAATATAATTACAATAGAAAAATTTAAAAAATTCGTGATAGTATTGGTAAAAATTATGTTTAGATTTCTGTAGATGAGACTACAGATAATTCTGATTGTTATATAGCTAATTTAATTATTGAAAAATATGCGAAGATGAGGAATTCCATATATTTTTACTTGCATATAAACAATTGGAACAAACGAATCACGCAACTATTACTCGATTTATCAATACATTACTGTTGACATTATGGCCAAATGGTAATGGAGAAAAAATACTATTACTGTCACAAATGCAGCTGTATATAGAGTACCTTCCATAAGTTTAGGGACATCCTACGTTTTACAGAAAAGCTATTACATAACAATGATCTATACATGTTTTTGGTTTAAATACTTCATAAGACATCTAAATGACAATAAACATTTATCTAGAATACTTATAAGCTTGTACATGCCGAAAATATGTTGGACGATAATTTCATAGCATCAAAGGGCTCAAGATTAAATTTCGTGCTTTGATCTGATTTTATATATATAATATATATATATATATATTGTTACTTGTTTTGCAACGTTGTACTTGTGTTCATTGTATATACACAGGCCATTTAATTGTAGTTTAATGGTAGTTTCTATAAAAGTGGTAAACTATTTGAGTCGTAAGTTGATTTCAGACTCCGTAAAAATTGTAAAATGATCTCAAAGAATCAGATTTCGTATGAATCGCATTTTAATTAAAATTTTATATTTTAATAGCACGTTATTAAATCTTTAATCGAAAAAAGACGAAATAATTACTAACCTGTAAAACGTAGGGTGTTCTCAACTTAGGAGAGTACTGTATGATAAAAGCTGTAATCATTTAAAAATATTTTATCCTAATTTGTTGCATTTGCTTAATTCATGGATTAAATAGAGTCATGGAACAAATACGTTTTCATTTCCAATCAGATAACAAATTAATATCTTCAGTAAAAAAAGTATTTTTAAAAGCTTCACTTTGTGTTGAAAGTTAATTAGAAAAAATGGGTACAGTATCATTATCTCCTGAACCAGTTATAATAAGATGAGGAACATTGTTGCCCCCATCTTATTATAACCTTACAAGCAGAATTATTTTATTCAAAACATCTCGTTGAAATTAAAGAGGTTTATATTTTTTCTTTTATTATTATTAAGAATTATAGTATTAGGAGTATAAATAAGTTTCCGCCGTTTTTTTATCAAAAATTGAGCATTTATTGTGAAAGAACGGTACCTAATGTTTTATTCGAAGTATTGTCCATCGCTAACCACTACTTTTTCCCATCTTTCTGGCAGCATACGGATACCGCGTCGGAAAAACGCTTCATCTTTTGAAGCTATCCACGAATCGACCCAATTTTTTGTATCTTCATATGATGTGAAGTGTTGCTCAGACAGGCCATGCGCCATCGATCGAAACAGGTAGTAATCAGAAGGAGCAATGTCTGGTGAATACGGCGGGTGGGGTAAAACTTCTCAATTGAGTGTCTCCAAGTAGGTTTGACCGGCGCCGCAACATGTGGACGAGCATTATCATGCAGAAGAATAACTTTGTCTGGAGTAGTAGTGGACGCGTTTTTCCTTGAGTGCTCGGCTCAATCTCATCAATTGTGTTCGGTAGAGAGCCCCAGTAATGGTTTCGTTCGGTTTGAGCAACTCATAATAAACGACACCTAGCTGATCCCACCAAATACACAACATGAGCTTTTTCCCATGAATGTTCGGCTTGGCTGTCGATGTTGAAGCATGGCCACGTGGTCCCCATGATTTCTTCTTTTTTGGGTTATCGTAGTGGATCTATTTTTCATCACCAGTGACTACATGGTGCAAAAACCCTTTCGTTTATGCCTGGCAAGCAGCATTTCACATGTGAAAAATCGGTGTTCAACGTTTCTCGGCTTCAGTTGGGTTCATATGGAACCCAATTTCCTTGCTTTTGAATCATTCCCAACGATTTTAAGCGATGTGAAAATGCTGGTTGAGTCACTCCTAATGTAAGTGCAAATGCTTCTTGCGTTTGGCACGAATCTTCATCCAATAATGCTTCCAATTCCGCGTCTTCGTACACTTTCGGCCTTCCGCTACGTTCTTTGTCTTCGACGTCAAATTCACCGTTCTTAAACTTTTGAAACCACTCACGGCAACTT
>NW_017305436.1:90285-94247 GCF_001594115.1 Trachymyrmex septentrionalis
TTTGCCAGATGTCCAACCTTACGATATGACGTTTTACAGCTGACAATTTTAACTATAACATATTGGTAGCGCCATTGTTTGTCAAACGGCGGAAACTTATTTATACTCCCAATATATTTTCATTTCCCATCGACTATCCATAACATAAGTTTTTACTTTTCTGACAAATTCTAATGTATGTATTTTATGTATGTACTGTTCAGTTTAATTACCAAGACAAAGGCTCGTCTTTTTCTTTTAATTTGGTTTTTAAATTATTGAGCCATTATACTATTATATAATTGTAATTATAATATTAATTTGTCTCTGATGGCTAAAAAATGAACCGAAACATGTAAGCGGGTTATCTAATAGTTTTGTGTCATGTTCATATTATTTGTTTTGCGCAACAATTATCGCGCCTGACTCCTATTACCCAATTTCTTTGTGATTATTAATGAGTTCTTTGCGAATCAACTTATGATTATTTGGTATGAAATTTAACTTGGCACCAATTATTGATATCAAATTTTTTTACAAATGATACATAAAATTTTGTGGAATTTAACTTGGCGCCAGTTTTGTTGATATCAAATATTTTATACGAATATATAGTATATAATTAGAATTAAATAAATAAAAAGATAGTACCATTTGGATTTTACTTTTTAATTTGATAGAATTTACCTTGATTAAGATAGCATCTGGATTTTAATTTTTCATTTAATATATTAGTTTTTTCCGAGAAGTAATTTTTGACAGAGAATTAAAGTTGTTATTACTTGAGTTGAACACTTTTATTTGAGAAGCACGTATATTTTTAGCGTCTTTTCTTACCTTTTTTAAAAAGGTAAGTTTGTTTTTTAATACCGTATTTTTTCATGTTGATGAAAATAGTTGCCAATCAGAAAATGCAGTACTAAAAAGATGCTTAAAAAATTCTGAAAAATTCTTGGAGTTTTATGAGAAGAAAATAAACAATTTTTGTCTCTTGCTGTTTTTCTGTAAAGTTGATTTGAGTAAAAAATTATTGAAGATCAATATTCGGAAGTTTTTAGTAATTAATATCTCATTAACTATTGCGAAAATTACAAAATGGGAGAGGACTTTTCGACTTCAGTCCATTTTACTGCTATGCGAGAAGTTTATTGTTAATTGTCAGACTCTGTATAATATACCTCTTTTATATAGAGAGTATCCTAATGGTAAATATTTTAAAAACAAATTCGTAGTAATATTTTAAAATAAAGAGTCTAATACGAAAATGCCGAGGCATAGTTTTTAAACAGAAAAGTTCAAAAATTATGATAGGACTAGAATTTCGAGCACTCGTGACAAGATCAGTGTGCAAGTGCTGAATTTTGTTATTATCATAGGAATAAAATTCGAAGAATTTTCGTACTGACTATCTTATCATTCCTAAGCGTGCAAAATTCTAATCCTGTTACAATTTCTAATTTTTTAACTTTTATTATTTGAAAATTATCTTAGCCTCGACACTTTTGTATTAGACGATTTAAAATGTAAAGAATATTTTTCTTTTTTAAATATTTATCGTCGGCTCTTGTTTTCTCCTTTTATCTGAAATTAGATCTAAAATTTTATGTCCATAATTTGATAGGTCTGTGACGGAACTAATGTATGTACACTTTTGGAACTTAAAATGAGAAAAGTTTATGTCTGATATTTGTCGAAAGCGAGAAAGAGAATTTTAGTGCAGTATAGTGGAGGGGAACAGAAAACAGACCATTGAAATCGCTAAGATCTCGAGGACTGAGAAAAAAAATTAACAAATCACATTGAGCAATTTGACCAGTTGATCAATGCGGTCTTAATTTTTTCTCCATCCAAGATCTCGAAGCGATGTTCTAGAACTTCTAGTTCGAATACAACCTTCATTCTCAAATAATCTAAATTCTAAAGCATTTCTGGAAAATTTAAAATATAGCAATATAATATACCTAGTATAGGACCGTATATATGATAACACAAACTATAGAATCAAAATGATATAGCTGGATTTTGATGCTTGTATGATTCTTGTTTGAATTTATATACTACGTATGTAATCTCCGCGCCAAAAATGATTTTTCGATCTTGAAACACTAACTTTACTAAACTACCGCAGTAATATCACGAGTTAAATTGACTAACAATTTAACAAATTTTTTATGCTTATTCACATCTTCGAAACGATCTTAATAATGTTGAATAATATATTGAAATTTGTAAATAATTAATTCTTATTGTGAAAAATATTACCTCGGCCGAGAGTCGAACTCGGATCTCTTGCATTCCGTGCGAACGTTCTAAAGCTCTAAGCTTTAAACTACCAAGGTCTTAGTAATAATATTTTTCGCAATAATTTAAAATAAAGTTTCGAAATTAATCCAATTCGATCTGTTGTCGATCCCAAGCATTATTATAAACTTTTTCTCATCTTTTGTTATTAGTATTGCGACGTCTTAGTAGCAGAAATACAGGAAATGTTGGCGAAGCTCCCTGACCCTTTACCAGGTATAAGATGTCACGAAAAGAGAGGATATCTGCCAACTGATTTTGACGTACAGTGCAGAGAAATTTTAAATAAACAAGTACGGGCTGTTTTGAGAAAAAGGATGAATATTCCTGAGGATCGTACGTATCAATGTCAGTATGTTAAAGACAAATTTATTGATAATAAAAGAACTTATATTTTTATTACAGATCCAACAACGCTTCCACGAAAACGGAAATATGGTATTAAATTAAAATATAATAAAATGATTAATAAAAAAACCAAAAAGAATACCACAAATACTACGGAAATTTAGGCTAATATTACGTTTATTTCGAAATTAACAACTGAACATGATTAATATTGAAAGTTATAAAGCTTGAATTTAAGCAATTAAAGTTATAATTATGTAAAAAAAATTTCTGAAATTGTATGCTCCTTTAAAAATATTAAAATATAATATCTCAATACGTATCATTTGTTTATAAAACATTAGTCCCCGAAAAGATGTATTATTTCTGATTTAATTCTAACAAGGAGATTCACATATGTATTTTGATCAGTTTTACGGATTTTGATCAGTTTTTGCATGGTTATTTTGGTGCTCCAAAAAATATTCCTTGTAAAGCAGTAAATTGCAGCTCTGCGTATTTTTCGAGAAAATCGTGATTTTAGATCATGACAATGGGATTGCGTAAACCGGGGGGAATCGATAGATATTTAAAATAACAACTAATTTTTATGTATATACTGCTAAAAAAATTATTGCATAGAAAATTTGTGGGTAAAAATTGGCCAACTTTGACTAACGATAACTTTGCGAAAAATTATCGTAGGATAACGTTTTTTTTTCTTTAATTAAAACTTGAAGTCTCTACTTTAAGACGCTATGGCCACATTTTAAGTTTGATACACTTCTGCTACTGTAACTCTCAAAAATATGAGGGTGTGTTTGTTATATTAAAATTATAAAGTTTGACAGAATGCATGGACTTTGTAAAATTTGTTTAGGGAATGCCGTTTGCAGCGATATAAAGTTCAAACTTTCCTCTTTAATTAAAAAAAAAAAAACGAGTCGCTGTGATTTTTTTTGCAAAGTTACATACAACACTTTAAAGTTATTTTTACATTTTTGGCATATATTACCGACATTACCTGTATTACCGAATATGCATCATAATGAGGTTGCTGGATGGATTTTGCACGTTTTTGATTTGTACTAGTAGTAGTAGTTTATTACGTGCTCACCAACGTGATTACACGGACTTCCATTATATACAATACATCTTAAATATACATATACATTTCTTGCTTACTTTATATTAAGCATTTACCTCATCTACCTTTACGCATACATCTACAAATTCATACTCACTTTCCTACTCATTTACATTTTATGTTTCTCACTCACTCATGTCGGGCTCATTCACTCTCTCTCTCTCTCTCTCTCTCTCTCTCTCTCTCTCTATATATATATATATATATA
>NW_017305436.1:94848-107224 GCF_001594115.1 Trachymyrmex septentrionalis
CTTTTCAATTCCTCCCTAACTATATATCCAGGAGTACATCTCTTCACCCCTAGTATCCATCTCAAATATTTTTCTTCTAAAGCTTCTATTTCTTTCCATTCCTTATAACCTCATATCTCCACTCCATACAAAAGTATTCCTTTCACAATACTGTCAAACAGCTTCAGTCTCCATCTTACGCGTCCCCCTTGAACTTTCTCTCCCCGTAACTCCACACCCATCCCATAGCCACCCTCGCTTTTCTAATTCTATCTCTCACGTGTTCCATTTCCCCTCCGTATCTTGACACCCAATATCCTAGATATTTATATTCCTTTACCTCCTCTAGTCTTTCCTTTCCCCACCACCAGTACCTTTCTTTCTCCCTTCCCCCTTTCTTTCTAAACACCATAACTTTCGACTTTTCAGGGCTCAGCTCTAGTTTCTTCTCTTTTAAATACCTTTGTATCCCTCTTATCATCGCCCTTAAGCCTACTTCTTCCTCCGCCACTACCACAATGTCGTCGGCATATTCTAGCGACCACACCTTATCGCCTCCCACTCTTATTCCTCCTATTCCTTTTCTTAATTCCTCCTCTAAATCCGCGATATATATATTAAAAAGAGTTGGACTCAAGGGACACCCCTGTCTTACCCCTTTTTTTACCCAAAATTCCTTTGAGACTTCCCCCCTATCCTTACCACGCATCTTGTCTCCTCATATATTTCTTTTACTCTTTCTATCAGTACATCACTGATACCCCTTCTCCTCGTCATTTCCCATAATACCTTCCTATCTATTTTATCAAACGCTCCTTTTAGGTCCATAAAAAATGCCCACACCTTCTTCTTCTCCTTTAGTCTTCTTCCTACTAGGTGTTTTAAGATTTTTATGTTTTCTATTGTTCCTCTTCCTTTTCTAAATCCTGCCTGCGTTCTGCCCCATCCTCCTTTCTCGTCTAGCTCTTTCACCAACTTTTTATTTAGAATGTTCGCATATATCTTATACGCAGTGCTTGTAAGCGTGACACCCCTGTAATTCCCTACCACATTTTTATCCCCTTTTTTCGGAACTACCACTCCTATTCTCCATTTTTCTGGGAATCCCTCTCCTTCCCAAATCTTTCTATAAATTTCCTCTAACTTTACCCTTACTTTACCTCCCCCCATCATCCATGCTTCATTTCTTATCCCATCAATCCCTGCCGCCTTACCCTTCTTTAATCTTTTTATTTCTAATCTTATTTCCTCTCGACTTATCCCTTCGTCTTTTCTAACTTCATTCAGTCTTTCTCCTTTTTCTACCGTTTTCTCGTCAACTCCCTCTAATGCTGTCTTAAAATACTCTACCCACTCCGTCCTTTTAATTTCCTTACTTATTCCCTCCTTTTTCTTCCTTCTCCTATTTATAAATTCCCATGCCTGTGCTTCTGTTGTTATCTTTTCTATCTCTCTCTCCTCAAGCTTCTTATGCTCTACTTCTTTCTTTTCACATATATCTCTATATTCCCTTCTCTTTTTCACAAACTCCTCATATCCCGTCTTCCTTCTCCTATATCTTCTCCCCGCCCTATTAACCTCTCTCTTTTTCTCCCTACACTCTCTATCCCACCATGGTACCCATCCTACCTCTTTCCTTCCCCCTCTCCTCTTCATTTTAGGTGCTCTTTTCATTACTTCTTCCATTTCTTCCCATCGTCCTTCCCCCTCTCCTTTTTCCCACTCTACGTCCTCTATATTTTTCCTAAATATTTCTATGCCCTCCTCTGACCAATCCTGTATCATCTCTGCCTCGCTCTCTTTTTCCTTCTCCTGCCTTGTATATTCCTTTCCTAACTCTATCATTATTGGCTGGTGATCTGATTCTGCCCTGCACCCTATTTCAAAACATCTAATTTTCTCTTCTGCCTCCAAATTTACAATTCCATAATCTATCACTGATTTCCCTCCCGCTTTTTCAAACGTCCACTCTCCTTCTTCATCCCCTTTTTTCCACCCATTCAGTATCAACCAACCTCTTTCTCCCACTACCTTCACCAGCTCACACCCTTGTTTATTTAACACTCCATCTTTCGACCTCCGTTCTTTGCCATTTTCTCCTTTTTCTTCGCCATTTTGGTCACAAAAACCCCCTTCCTTACCAATTCTTGCATTAAAGTCTCCTACTATTATCATATTTTCTTCTTCCCTCTCTCCTATCATCTCTTTTAATCTATCTAATTCTTCCTTACTTCCCTCTTTGTTATATAATGTAACAATTCTCCACCTCTCCTCATCTACAACAACCTCTCTCTGCTGTATCCCTTCTACTTCCTCTTCACTTCTACTTCTTTCCTCTATTTCCTTCCTTATCCCCGTTATTATCCCTCCCATCGCTCTCCCTCTTTTCTTTTCCCTCCTCGCTGGCTGACATTTCCATCTCCACCCATCTGGCATTTTTTCTTTTATCTTCCCCCACCCAGCTTCTTCCACCCATGTCTCACTCAAACCAATCACATCGAAATCTTTCAGAAAATCCCAAAAATCCTCGTCTTTTCTCTTTAATCCTGCGATGTTCCAGAATACCCCTTTTATACTTCGTTTCTCTCCCTCTTCCGTTGCTTTTCCCTTCTGTTTCCCCCCCTTTCTCTTTTTAACCCAATTGTGAGCACGCTTGCTTAAAAAATCTTTTCATTCATACACTTGCGCTCTTCACTCCACACATATTCTTTACCATTCATCCACGCTTTCCCAAAGCCCACTTTTACTCGCCTACCTCTCTCTTTCTCTCTCTTCGCCCAAAATCTAATCTCCTTCTGTCTTTCTCTTTCATCCTTCGTTAGATCATCGTCTACATATATTTTCGTACCTGTCAATTTATTTCTCCTAATCATGATCTCCTTTTTATCATCCAAACTATTAAGTTTCACAAGCAGCACACTCTCATTCGTTCTATCATTCATTCTATCATTCATTCTATTCCCTATCTTGTAAACTTCTCTTATTTTAATTTCTTTATCTAACCCCCCTAATTTTTTCAAAACCCCTACAGCAGCATCTTTCATATTTCCCCCCTCTACCTCTACACCCCGCATAACTACATTTAGTCTTCTATCTCTTCTTTCTTGATCATCTCTTCTTTTTTCTATTTCTTCCACTCTTTTCTTCAAATCTGCATTTTCTTCTTTCAACTTCTCCATCTTTTCCCTTTCCTCCTCCTTAAATTTCTCAAATTCTGTTTTTATTTGCTTCATCTCTTCTTTTAATTCTCTTCTTATCATCTTCATCATATCATCCTTATGCCGCTGCAGTTGTCTCTCCATCATTTTTTCTATCTCCTCTAAATTCGCCATTTTCTTCTCCTCTGAATCTCCCTGCTGTTCTGGCGATTTTCCTGCCTTTCCTTCCTTCTTTCGTTTCGCGGCTTGCTGTTCGTCTTCACTTTCTTCCGACTCACGCGCTCTGCCCCTTCTCGAGAACCACGAGCTTGGAATGCTCACTACACTACTATCCCTCCTTTCCCTTCCTAGCAGCTCCGCTTTCGTGGGCCTTCCTCTCTTCCCCGCTCCCTTCTCTCCACTCGTATTTCGCCTCTGACGTTCACCGCCGTTGCCTTCCTTCGATCTTGTTCCCCACTCCTCCCCTGACTGTACCCACCTTTCCGCTCGGCTACTTCTAGACTCTTCCGTTGCTAGGCAGGTTCCTTCTCTCTCTTTCTCCAAACTCTCGCTCATTCCCCCCTCCCGAGACGCGCTCGCGCTTCGTGACGTTCTGCTTTCCTTCCGTCACTTCCCTTTTCTTCGCACTTGCGCACCACGGTTTTTCTGCCACGTGCGCCGGGCCTAATTACTTTTTCCCTTCCGACTTATGCAAGGCTCACCCACTGCACTCCTGTCCCCTAATGACCACTCCTTATCTTATGCACCCAATACAGGCTTTCAGGCTACCTGGACCACGATGCTCTCGGTTGAAGACCTATGCCAGTTGTAGGTTATGTTCCCCTTGTTCCGTCTACTTTAACCACCATTAGCCCGTTTCCTGATGAAGCGAGCTACTTTTTTGCCTAGCTCTCGATTTAACGACTCTCGTCCCTATAACAAAAACTCCCCGCAGGGCAATTCCTTAACAGCTACGAAATCTTTAATTTCCTCACGAAGTGCGCAAAATATGTCTTCTCTGTAACTCACCTCGACCGGAAGTCCTTTTTGATTTGTACTAGATAATGCAAATTATCTAGTACAATTAATACAATCTTTTGTTCTATTGTATATGGTAAAAAATAGACGTTATTTTTTAATTCTTTTGTTAATAATTTTTTAACAAATGGCGATCTAAAACCTGTTGGAGGTTATTCAGGGTCATGACATTGATAACATACTACTGTGATCAAAAAGTAAGGTGAATTTTTAATTTAAACTTCCCGCGCTAATCGATTCGAGCAAACTTTTTTATTTTTATGTTGGTACTACTGTTAGTGACGTCTGTGACAAATTTCATGTCAATGTCATCATTAGTCATATAGTTACGCTTGTGTTTTCTAAACGACTAAAAGTGATTTTGGCGATTTTTACAATGTCTGATTTTGCTGAGCAAAGAAGTGCCATTAAATTTTGTTTGCGGAATGAAATTTCGGCTGCGGAAACGTTCAGAATGTTGCAGAGGGCCTTCGGAGAATCGACTATGTCGCAGAAAAATGTTTATAAGTGGTACAAAGACTTCAAAGAAGGCAGAGAACGTACTGATGACTTGGAACGCCCCGGACGACTATCAACGTCAATTGATGAGCAACACGTGAAGAAAATCAAGGAATTGGTGCTCGAAAATCGTCGATTGACAATTAGAGACCTTGTCGATATGGTTGGCATTTCATTTGGTTCAGTTCAAACAATTTTGAAGGATCACTTGGGCCTTAGAAAAGTAAAATCTCGTTTGGTGCCAAAAACACTCAATTTCTTCGAAAAAGAGCGTCGCGTTAAAGTTTGTAAAGAGATGATTTGTGACTATCAGGACGTCTACGAACGCATTATTACGGGAGATGAGACTTGGATCTATGCTTATGATCCGGTCCGCCAAAGTCGCTCAAAAATCAAGGTTATGCTGACAGTTTTCTTCGACTATCGTGGTGTTGTGCATTATGAGTTCCTTCCGCCGGGCCAAACTGTCAACAAGAAATATTATTTGAGTGTTATGCGTCGTTTGCGTGAAGCTATTCGCAAGAAGAGGCCGGATTTATGGAAAGACAATTCCTGGTTTTTGCATCACGATAATGCGCCGTCTCACACGGCATTGATTCTTCGTGAGTTTTTCGCCAAAAATTCCACTCATATCGTTCCGCAACCGCCTTATTCACCTGACTTAGCTCCGTGTGACTTTTGGCTATTTCCCAAACTCAAAAGACCGCTCCGGGGACACCGCTTTGAATCTATTGAAGAGATTCAACGTGAATCGCTGCGCGCTTTGAAGGCTATACCGGGAAACGACTTTTTGGCATGCTTCGAGGCATGGAAAAAACGTTGGCATAAGTGCATTGTATCGGAGGGGGATTACTTTGAAGGGGATCAAATTGATTTGGATGAATAAATAAAGATTTTTTATTTTATAACAAAATTCACCTTACTTTTTGATCACAGTAGTATGTCAAGGTCAAAATTATCGGCCAGATTTAACCTTTTTGCAATAATTACTATACGAGTATATGTATACAGGATATAACAGAGCGACCGTATCAGGCTAATCTCTTGAAAAATATGCATTTTTTTGAAAAATGTTTTAGACAAAAGTTTTTCGATTTTAAGGGGGACATAATATGGTATATCATTGGTTAGATTTTAGATGGAGTTATCAAGATTAGGGCAGAGGCACGTAAAACTTTTTAAACGGAACCCCCCTTTTTCATTCAAAATTCTTGTAGCTTATCTCAAGAGCTTTCCAAAATACTATAATCAAATATTTTTCCATTAAGTACTTTTTAAGTTCTTAATGGACTTACAATACCGTTAGTATTAAGATTACGCAAAACGTCCGACCGACAGTTAAAATCTTTTGAATGTTGTTCAGGATCATGTCTTGGATAACATTTGTTAGGCTTAAGTTCATTGGAGATTGTTTCTCTTTCTCTTATTTTCAATTTTGCACTGAAAATTTATTTTTGTAAAATTGGAAATAAATCTAACCAATGATACCATATTATGTCCCCCTTAAAATCAAAAAACTTTTATCTGAAACATTTTTCGAAGAAAATGTTTATGTTATTCGTTTTGTTATATTCACACGAAAATTAAGAATTTTCTGTGCATCCGAACAGCTGATGTGAGCTCTGATGCTTTTTTACATTTTTTACTGATAGATTCTTTCGAACCTCATTTTATATATTTATTTATCTATACGCTACCTGAAATGACGCATTACACTAAATATGAATTTTTTAATTATATTAATATAATTTTTGGTTATTACATTGTTACTTTGTTAAAGAATTGGATCAAACTTAACAAGGAAACAATCTTAGTCAATCTAAGACTAGAATTTTTATGCGATTGTAAGAATCATGGATTCTAGTCAGCATATTTAAATCACAATCATTTCTTTAAACAAAAATTTCACTGTTACAAATACAAACGAAGAGCACTCAATAATATTAACAAACATTACTGAACAAACATTACTGAAATTAGAAATTACAGATGAGTTTAAATACCGCAGAACTCTTTATTATAGATTATGTTATTGTGTTTAGAGAAAAAATTGATTGAAATCATCTTCCGCTCAACATTTGTAACAAATGCTTTAGCACATAATACAATGTTTTTCATAGATTTGTAAGGAGTAAATCTTGGAGATTAAACAAAAAATATTTATTATATAAAATTATTATTATTATTATATAATTTACAAAAAAGATATGGATGTGATAAAGAAAAAATAAAGGATATTACTTATTACGTAGTAGACAATATTGCAAAGACTAATTTGCCTGACGTTGTTAGCAATAATTCTCATAAAAAATTTTAGTTCCAAGAACCGAAGAATAAAAACAGAAACAACGAAATGATTAAAGTGAATCTTTCTGCTTCCCAATTTAAACAGATTTCATATAATATCTTTGAAGTAAATGACAAATGGTTCAAAAATCTCAGCAATGTTATTATACCATAGGAAGTCAAAGCATTGTTACAATTAAGTGAGAATTTCTGCTTGTCAATGTTCAACATTAGAAACATCATGATTGAATTTGTCAAACACATCGAACATAATTTTGTCAGATTAAAATTACGCAATATTAGAGAATTTAGGAATAGAATTTTTCTTTTACTCAATGGGATAAAGCAAGCATGTGCTAATAAGACTGACATAGAGAAGAGAATTTTTTCTTTAATCAGGACTACGAAATCATTTGTTAAAAACAATTCACATATTCTTTTTACAAGGATAGGGGTAATGTGGTTGTGGTACTTGACAAGACGGAATATGTACAAAAAATGGAAACTTTACTGTCTGATACTGAGACTTATAAGTTAATTATTAAAATTTTTTTAAATTATGGCCTATTTCTATCGAATTAATGAAATTACTGAAGAAAATAGTAATTAAGTTTATTACACAAATTTTAAATAAATTTTATTACAATATAACAAGTGTATTCTCATTATGACATTGTTCAATTGAAAAAGTCGTACGAAAATGTTACGAGGCCAAATCAATAAGTTCTTAGAAAATCTGTTAGAGAGAGCACTCGCAGTGTCATGTCACATTATTTTTTGACAAGTAGCATCTTTCAGCTGATTATCAAATTTTGAGCGGAATTTATCGCGTGGTTTCATTACTGTAGACGATTAAAGCGAACAACATTTGTATTTTTTGCAAAATGGAAAAAAACGAATGTCATGCAGTGATCAAACATCTACATATGAAAATTTTAACGCCGGAAGAAATCAAAGCCGAGTTGGATAACATCGTAGTACATCTGCACCAGCGTTTGTGACTGTATACAATTGGGTGAATGAATTTAAACGTGGTCATACATCCACATGTGATGCACCTCGTTCGGGACGTCCAATTGAGACTGCTACGCCAGAAATCATCGATAAAATCCACGATATTATTTTGATTGATCAACGAGTGAAAGTGCGCGAGCTTGTTGAGGCCACAGGCGTATCACATGGCACAGTGATTTTGCACGAACAATTGGGTATGAAAAAGCTATCGGCAAGATAGGTGCCGCGTTTGCTCACTGTGAACCATAAGCGCGATCGTGTGACGATTTCAAAACAATGTTTGGAGATGTTTCCAGATGAACGTAATCCAGATGAATTTCTGCGTCGATTCATTACTGTGGACGAAACATGGATCCATTACTTCACACCCGAGACGAAGGAACAATCAAAACAATGGACTTCACCGGGTGAACCAGAAGAAGGCGAAGACCATGAATTCGGGCGGAAAGGTGATGGCCACAGTTTTTTAGGATGCACGAGATATAATTCATATCAATTACCTTCCGTCGAAGCAAACGATCAATGACGATTACTACGCAGCCTTGTTGTTTCAACCTTATACCGTTTCAACAATATTTTAAAGAAAAAACGTCCCCATTTGGCGAAGAAGAAAGTGCTCTTCCATCAAGACAATGCACGGATTCACACGTGCCCGGCACCGATGGCCAAATTCAACGAATTCTGTTACGAATTGCTTCCTCATCCAGCATATTCGCCAGATTTAGCCCCCTACGACTATTTCCCGTTTCCAAACCTGAAGAAATGGTTCGAAGGAAAGAGATTCATCACCAGAGAGCAGCTCATCGCCGAAACAGAGGCTTATTTTGAAGGGTTGGACAAATCATACTATTCGGACGGCTTGAAAAAGTGGGAGAATCGTTGGATCAAGTGTATCGAGCTGAAAGAAAACTATGTTGAAAAATAAAAATGAATCGATAAAAAAAATGTGTTTTACTATGTTTTTCTAAAAACTCATTGACTTGCCCTCATATTTGTTAAATTTTTTTTGTTTATATTGAGTTGTAGGTGAGAATTGTGCGCCACTTTGCAGGGGGGAGGGATGAGAGTCAAAGATGAGAGTCGTGCACTCCTTTACAGGGGGGAGGGGGATGAGAGTCGTGCGCTCCTTTATAAGGGGGAAGGGTGGTGGAAAGTTATATTCTCTTAATCAGTTCACTCCACATCTCTCTCGCTGCCCAGAGCTATCTGACTTTTCATGTAAAACAGTGAAATAATTACTAACTTTAACTGTTAATAACTTTTGAACGAATAACGAGCGATGGCTAAAACTTATTGGAGGTCACTCAGGGTCATGACCTTGACAGCATATGTCAAGGTCAAGGTCATCGGAGCTGCCTCCCTATTCTGAATAATTACCAGAGATTAATAATCTTAGAGGGTTCATCAGGGGTCATAAAGACGTTCGTCCCAAGCTATCGCACACAGACGTTGTATATAAAATTGATTGTCGAGATTGTGAAGATCATATATGCGTGTTTTCAAACATCTACTAAACAGGTAGATGTTTGAAAACACGCATAAATAAACGTAGAAATCACATACATTGGAACACTACACAATATTCCGTAATAACAGAACACAGAATTAGTCAACATGGTTTTGATTAGGAAAATGTCAAGGTATTAGACAAAGGAAAGGTACTTAATAAAAAACTGATTTCGAAAGCGATCCATATAAAGCAACAGAAACAGAGTTTGAATTTACAGAATGATACATATTCTTTACACTCACTATACATGAATTTGTTTATGGAATTGTGACGTTGATGTTACCCTCTTTTGTTCTTAGTTTTATTTTTATTTCAATAATTATTAGGTGTTGGAATTAATTCGTAGCGTTTTACAAGAGATGGCACAAGCAGTACACTATTTCGTTGTTACCTATAGTTCTGTATGCATTGTAAACAGCTATCATAGGACGTCATTTGCCGTACATAACCTTTCTTGAAATCATAAATAACAACACTGTATAATTCATTGAATATGTCAAAATTTGTGCCAGATAAAGTGTTTTTGCGGGGAGTTTTGCTTCATTACTTTAATATGAACAAAAGTGCAGCTGAAGCTCATCGTATTTTAGTGGATGTGTATAGTGAACATGCTCTGGCTGAGCAAACGTGTAGGAAGTGGTTTGCACGTTTTAAAGCTGGTGATTTCGACTTGGATGACAAGGAGCGACCTGGTCAGCCAAAAAAATTTGAAGATAACGATTTGCAGGCATTGCTCAATGAAAATTCATGTCAAACACTTAAAGAATTATCTACGTCATTGGAAGTTGACTTATCAACAATAGGAAAACGTCTTAAAAGTTTGGGCATGATCCAGAAGGAAGGACATTGGGTCCCATATGATTTGAAACCAAGGGATATTGAGAGACGTTTTCTCACGTGCGAACTGCTGCTTCAACGGCAGAAAAGAAAAGGTTTTTTGCATCGGATTGTTACCGGTGACGAAAAGTGGATCCATTATGACAATCCAAAGCGCAGAAAGTCATGGGTTAAGCCCGGCGAACCATCAACATCAGTGGCAAAGCCCAATATCCATGGCTCAAAGCTCCTGCTCTGTATTTGGTGGGATCAGAAGGGTGTCATATACTACGAACTGCTAAAACCGCATGAAACCGTTACTGGAGATCTCTACCGACGGCAACTGATGCGCTTGAGCCGTGCATTGAAGCAAAAACGGTCGGAATACTTCGAAAGACACGATAAAGTCATCTTGCTCCACGACAATGCTCGCCCACACGTTGCAAAACAGGTAAAAACATACCTGGAAACACTTAAATGGGAAGTGCTACCGCACCCGCCGTATTCTCCTGATATTGCACCTAGCGACTACCACTTGTTTCGATCATTAGCTCATAGCTTGTGCGAGCAGAAGTTCACATCTTACGAAGATTGTAAAAAATGGTTCGATTCGTGGATTTCATCTAAAGACGAACAGTTCTTCCGACGCGGTATTCATTCACTGCCCGAAAGATGGTCAAAAGTAGTAGAAAGTGATGGGAAGTACTTTAATTAATGTATTTTTTAATGTTGATGTGAAATAAATAACGTTCTTTCATTAAAAAAACGCTACGAATTAATTCCAACACCTAATACATGACAATATTTTGACTCTGACTGTATCTCTGACTGCCGACACAACAAGTCCTTTACGTGAAGCCGCGAGAAAACGCTTATATGTAAGTTGATATAATTTAAATCAGACAAATGATTTTAATAATTCTCTAATTTTTCGTTTTCGTGTTTCTTTTGAATGACTACACAGCAAATCTGACAATCTGATACGCGATGTGATTCTACTTAGTGACGCAATGTATATGACTTCGGTTTTACTTTATGTAATGTTACGACCTATAGACGTTATTCTTTTCTATTGAAAGAGTTGGCTTCACGTCGCGACTACGGGCGGCGCCTATGAGATTCGAGTGGAGCCCTCTGATAACGGATTAGATGCTGACGGATCTAAAAAGAGGGACCGAACGGGCTGCGCGAAACTCGTAAAACGTCAATCAACCAGGAAGGAATAACAACTTTAATACGGGCCCGGAAAAGTGATAAGATTACATAAATGTATCAAAGTCACGCGATAATAAAATCCAGGCTTTGTCGTCAGAATGATAATTTCATCTTAGAAAAAAAGACGCCACGTGTTTAAAAAATCGTAAAACACATGGATAACTTTCCACGGTAACGTTATCTAAAGTCGGACTCGCGACTGACAATGGTTGCTCTGCATGTAAAACTAGTTGTGGACGATAATCGCCTGTTTACCTAACCACATTTTCTGCGAGAATAACAAATTCGTCATCCATTTGGAGCAATCTTGTCTTTTAGAGAAAAACGTAAATCATTTCTTTTCTTCTAAAAACCCCTTTAATGATGACTTTAGATTAACAACGATAAAATGCTATAAAAATCATAAATCTCGCGAGATATTGCAACTAACTATTGCATCCTAGACAAAGGGCACTACGCCCTTTTTTCGGGGTATAAATAGAGATTCCGTGGAAGCGCAGAGAGTCAGTGTACTCGGAGTAGTCGGTATAGTCAGTCAGTGTATTCAGAATAGTCAGTATAATCGGTCAATCCGTGTCAGTTTCAAGAAAGTTCAGTCCGCGTCGCGCCAGTTCGCAAAGGGCAACGAGCACCTTTTCCGAGTTTATTTGTCGCACATCTCAGTACGCATCATACGTCTTGTGCTGTCATCCAGCCACCAATCACTGGACCACCCTCTTGGCGCTCTTGCGTTGACAGCGGCCCTGCTCGTCGAGCAACGTCAGTCCGGAATCAAAAAGTAAGTCGTTTGTTATTCCTCTCGAGCGTACACGCGTCCTCCCCGTAACATACATACACACGTATATACATATGTATATACATATAAATATATATATATATACAT
>NW_017305436.1:107324-122273 GCF_001594115.1 Trachymyrmex septentrionalis
TATATATATATATATACTCAACATATAATTATTTTTAACCCTTCGGTTATAATACGCGTCCGTAATGCTAAAATGTCTCAGGGGCGAACCCCTTACGTCCGGTGCAATAGGCAGGGTCGATCATTTCACCTCACCGAGCGACGACTATGCGGAAATTTCGTACTCATCGGTCAACGACCGATCAGAGTTAAGCTTCCCTCCCGTTCTTGATCCCACTATCAGGGAAATCCTGAATTATTCCCTTCCTCCCCTCAAGGAGGATTCCCTCCCCCTCCTCCGCTAAACCCGCTTCCGTCTCCTCCTTTCCAACCGGATCCCGCGCCGATTGACTGGGATCGGCTTTTCCGTCTTTACTCCTCTCCTACCAACGAGGCAGATAGACTGGTGACAGTCTATATTCCCGGAACCCTACTCCTTATACAGTCCAATACTCCATCCCAATGTGCTCCTGCACCACCTTCCTCGCCTCCAATCGCCCTCAGTAAGCCTTATCCTCCTTTTCTCCTGTTTCTCTTACGCACAGACACGCGCACACACACACGCGCGCGCGCGCGCGCGCGCACGCACACACACACACACACCTTGCGAATGCATCTATTAGATAATTATGATATTTTTATTTATTTTGTATATAATGTCTGTAAGCACAATTCAAATAAATGTAAGCTAATTGTAAATTAAAAATCGCTGGCTTTCCACTTTTTTTTATTGTTACCCCTTCATTCATCTCTTTAATTCCTAAGATCGCACGAGGTGCAATCCCAGGTCAAAAGGATTAAGTTCCTTGACTAAAAAAGTAGGACCGACATTCACAAACGTTCCTCGGAACAGGCGTCCTTTCGGGACGTTGACCTACTCGTACATTCCGGGACCGAAAAAGTGTGTGCGACTCACAGGTGTTCGCCTCTCCGTGTATACCTGTGAGATTGAGTCTAGCCGTCCTTCCACACCCTCTTCATTTTCCTTGTTATCTCATTAATCTAATTTTAAGGATTTGAGCGTAATAGTAAGTTTTTATATTATTTGTATTTTATATTATTTGTATTTTATATTGTTGTATAAGTTAATATTTTTGATAATCATTGGGCTATTCATTACATAGCTAATTTGGCATTTGGATAAAGAAGAACGAACTAAATTGTCGGGAATCATCAACTTGAAATTTACGTTACTTATGTAATTTCGATTTTTATTTTATATTGATAAGGATCCGAATTGAAGGGTCGAAATGTTTATGTTATTCGTTTTATTACATTTATTTGAAAATAAAGAATTTTCGAAAATTTTTAAAGCATTTTAGAAAAACACTTCAGATAAAAGTTGTACAGAGGTATATATAAGATGATGTCATTAGTTTGACTTTGAATATTATTTGAAATTGGAAAAATCAACCTTTATATAACTTTCAAACGACTATTCAAGGTCAAACCAATGACACCATCTTATGTACATCTTGAAACCATACAACTTTTGCCCCAAAACGTTTTTTTTTTCTAAAATTCTCTGTTTCCGAGATAAAAGGAGTGTACGTGGTATCAGACACTCAGTATATCAGAAAATTGATAGTTTTTTTTAGAAAATTGGTATTTTTTTTATTTCAATCAAAGTTTAAAACACCTCGCGAACGGTTGCCATAAAGCAGTAGGAGTTGGCGTAGATGGTATAGTGTTATAGACTCTATACTCGGGTTATATACTTATACATTCGTGTCCGCCGGAAATATATTTTTATAATTTTAAATGGTTTCAAATATTTCATTTACGTTTAAACGAAGAATAAAGAGATTTGAAAGTGATCGTCGTGACCTAAAATCACGATTTTCTCGAAAAATACGTAGAGGTGTAATTTACTGCTTTACAAGGGTTATTCTTTGGCGTCCCAGAATAACTATATAAAAGCTGACAAAAATCCGTGAAATATGAGTATCTCCTTGTAAGACAATTTTTTATAATCAAAGTCAAGGAATGGAAAGCTACTTTTTAAAAGTAACAAGTTACAGTTATTTGTTACCAGGAAAAAGTAACAACTGTTATCCGTTAGTTATCGATTTTTAAAAATAATTTGTTACAGTTATTGTTATTTGAGAAAGTAACTTTTCGTTATTTTTTTAAAATTGACCACTAATCACAGTGGATGGACGAATGCTTAGGGGCTTTTTAGTCTCAAGTGTTATGTGACAATCGAACCGGGTCCAAAATAATCGTGTGCAAAATAACAAAGTAAGTAATTGTAAAATTCATTGTCGTTATAAAAAAAATGCAACTACGTGACCGTTACAGTTATAAAAAAAAAGACGCAATTACCAGTAAAGTTACCAAAGAGGTAACTTGTAACTATAACTTTGTACAAGTAAGTAAAAGTGGCACATGTAAATGAAAATAAGCTACGTATGCGCATTGAATAAAAGTACTTAAAGTGACTTCATCATTTTTTCCGATTATTTACTGTCAGGGGGGATAAGCATAGTTTTCGTCCATTTTTAAATGTTTTAAAGCAATCTCATCATTTTGTTTTATCCAAATTGTCTTTATTTATAAATAGTACATAATAAAAATTAACATGTCATTTCTCGCTTCTGATGTTACGATTCAATATGGCTGTGGTGAGCTACTCAAGAGCATTAAGGGGATCCTAAAGTCATCTTGTCTTACCATGATTACGTTTTTTTATTTTAAGAGAAATCTCCGAATTGGCTTTACGGATTACAAATTTTTTTTACAGAATTAAAGTACGCATAAAGAGAAATTCCGAAAGACACAAAATTTCACGAGAAAGTCAGAAATAAATTAAAAATCTCACTTTTTCCGGCACGTACATACAACTATTACCTGACGTTAATATTTGCTTGATATAAAAGTTTTACAGTTTGTAATGTTACGTTCAAGCTCCGCATGCATAAAGCTGAGACGGGTGAACGCAACAGGAACCGAATTATTAGACCGATTTGGTCCAGGCTCCGGATCGCAAGGGAGGGAAGGACCGACGCAAATCGGGAGGCACTTCGTTTCGTTCTGAGGCTCTTAACGATCCGGGGGTCGAATGGAGGAAGAAGTGGAAACCTCCTCGCTCCGCTAAACGGATACACGCGTCGGACGTACTTTTAAATTAAAGGGTCCAAACTGGCTTAGTGTGCCGGGTGGGCGCACTTTAACGCCAGATGTGCTAGTACATCCATATGCCCTGGCTTTCGGTCATGGAATTTAATGGAAGTGACCGAGGAGAGGGCAAAGTGCAACCGCGGGAGAGCTTATAATAAATACAAGAAGAGGTTTTTTTCAAATCAACAAACGAGCGTTTAATTTAAGTATAATAAAAGCAATATTTAGTGATGTATTTTTCTTAGGAATAAAATACAATCCTTTGATTCTCTATTATAAAATATCTAACGCACACGTGCGTGCGTGCGTGCGTGCGTGCGTGCGTGCGTGCGTGCGTGCGTGCGTGCGTGCGTGCGTGCGTGCGTGCGTGTAGACGGGTGTATGTCTTTTTCGGGGAGGGCTGGTATACATCGGAAGGAATAACGACGACTCACTTTTTGATCCACGGGATCCCGGACTAAGGTTACTTGTCTAGCAGAATCGTTGTCCACGCAAAGAACCCTAAGAAGTTGATTAGTGGCTGGATGACACGGAAAATGTATCGCGAACTGGCGCGACGTGAACTGACTCTCTTGTAGTTGATTCAGATCGATTGTTCTGACTATTCTAAATACTCGGATTGCCTCTCTTACAATCGACGCGGATCGACTATGCCGACTATTCTGAGCACTCGGACTGCCTCACTGTGTTTCTGCGGGGCCTCTATTTATACCCCCGAAAAAATGAGCGTAGTGCCCTTTATCTAGGATGAAATAGTTGCAATGTCTCGCGAGATTTATGTTTGTAGCGTCCTGTCGTTGTTGATCTAAAGTGCATCGTTAAGGGGATTTCTAGAAGAGATGATTTATGTTTTTCTCTAAAAGCGAAGATTGCTCCAGACGGATGACGAATTTATTATTCTCGCGGAAAATGTGGTTAAGTAAACAGTCGGTTATCGTCCACAACTAGTTTTACGTGCAGGGCAACCGTCAGTCGCAAGTCCGATTTTAGATAACGTTATCGTGGAAAGTTATCCATGCGTTTTACGATTTTTTAAACGCGATGTGGCGCCTGTTTTCCTAAAATAAAATTGTCATTCTGACGACAAGGCTTAGATTTTATTATCGTGACTTCGATACATTTATGCAATCTTGTCACTTTTTCGCATTAAAGTTGTTATTCCTTCCTGGTTGATTGACGTTTTACGAGTTTCGCGAAGCCCGTTCGGTTCCTCTTTTTAGATTCATTAATCCGTTGTCAGTGCGCTCCACTCGAATTTCATAGGCGCTGCCCGTAGTCGCGACGTGGAGCCAAATCTTTCGAAAGAAAAGAATCGTAATGTCCATAGGACGTAACAATATGTTTTTCTTCTTTTATTATTATCATTTAATTCTTTAAAATTTAATAACTATAAATTTCATTATCAATATGATAATGAAATTATTTTTAATACTATGTGATTTTTCAAATTAGATTTTTCTAATAAAATGACTAAGTCAAATTGAAATTTTAATATATTTTTGGTGTTCAGCATGGTGGAATTATACTCTCCGTCAATATGTAGATAAATTATCAACATAAGAAAAAAATAGATTCGAAATCGGTTTGATCGACAAGATTTATTAGCAATGAGAAAAGATAAAATAACAAAAATAATAAAATAAATAAAACGCGAGAACATCAAATCTACGTAAATTGGTACTCAACTGATTCTATTCACTTCAATAAAGAATATTATGTGATCGATACTGTCTAAGGGTTTATACCTCAAAGAAAGTATAGCGTACTCGGAATAAAGTATACCGTACCGGAAAATTACAATGTACGCAGAATGTGACTGTATACATCAGCTGGTCAACTCTTTTATTTACCCGATCTCACCATCGCTTCTCCTCTCGTTCACGTCTTTCTCGAAGTTTCTCTGTCCTATAAATGTTATTATTCGTGTATGTTTATCGCTCGCCATCGTTAACTTTTAAACTTTAAATTATACTATAACATTTGATAATAATTATTTCCATGTAGAGTTACAATACAGATTAATAAAATACAATTTTCACGTTCTCACGTTTTTCCGAATTACCATTCGCCTAGTTTTTACCTTCGTATGTCATCAATATAAAAAGCAAGATGAGGAAAAACTAGAGAAAGAAATTTACGGGTTTAAATGTCTACTGTTTTTATTTTTGCAGCCAGCGTATTTGTATGTAACTGTCTACTAGCTACGTGTATCTCGAGTGTATGTATCTGTATGTCTGTGTTTATATCACGACGACTGCTTTCGCGGATCTACATATCTGTGCCGATGCAATTGTCACAGCACCTCCCTGCTAGTGATGTACTACGTCATGATATAGATTTAAAAAGAAATAAATAAATAATGTGCTGAATTCTATGCGAGCGCTACGTAGATGAATATAATAAATACAATAAATAAAATAAAATAAAAATAAAATAAAATGCTATTAAATTATACTGGTTTTAAAAGATGTGCGAACGCGTGAGTCGAATGAAAACTATAATAATAAATAATAAAATAATAATAAATAAATAAATATAATTTTCTGGAGTCAGTCTCTCATCCAAAGTCAGTCGGAACTCTCCGGCCGGACCGCGTCGTCGCTCCCGGTTCCGCCTGTTTATCCTTTGCCTCGCGTCGTCGTTCCTCGTCTTGTTGTTATCCTCAATCGGCTGTAATACCATCGCATCCTTTTCCTCGTCAGCATCTGAAATTATATATGCTGGTTTAATTCGGTCTATTGAAATTGCGTTGTCTTTGCCGTGCATGCGTACGACAAAAACTTTATCCATCTTCTTTATAATCGCATACGGCTCCTCGTAAGGCTGTTGCAATAATCCTTTCGGTCCATCCCGGCGCACAAACATCAGTTGTTGCCAGGTCTTTAAAAATAAAAGATCATCACTCTCCTGCTTCCCTCGCCTGGGGGACGTATCTCGCTAAAATGGTTCTGCAATTTCACCGCAAAATCTGCGGCGTCGTCCGTCTTCTCCGTCGGTCGCCGATCCAAAAATTGCCCCGGGAGTCGCAGCGACTGTCCGTACACCAAATCCGCTGCAGTAGCCCTAAGATCCTCCGTCCAGGCTGCTCGTATGCCCAGCAGGACGGTAGGCAGCACTTGGTTCATTGGCTATTCTGACGGCATTTTATCGCCGCCTTAAGTTGGCCATGGAGTCGCTCCGCTATTTCATTCGCCTGTGGGTGATAAGCCGTTGTCCTCAGACGTATTCCAGACAGCTTGCTCAACCGACGGAAAAGGCGAGACTCGAACTGTCGTCTCTGGTCCGTGATGATTTGCACTGGCGCGCTGAACCGGCAAATCCATCCCTTATACCAGGTGTACAAGTATGAAATGCGGATTTTTTTTCCAAAAGAAACACGTTAAATTCGGAAGAGTGATAAAAAGAGCTTTATTCAAAGTATGCTCCGTTGCTAGTTACACATTTTTCCCATCTTTCGGGCAATTTGTGGATACCACGCCAGTAAAAATCTTCCCCCTTTGCCGCGAACCATTCATCGAGCCATTTTTTCACATCTTCGTACGAACCAAAGCGCTGCTCAGCAAGTACGTGACCCATCGATGCAAACAAGTGGTAATCGGAAGGAGCCAAGTCTAGTGAGTAAGCTGCATGGGGAACTTCCCAGCTGAGTGCTTTCAACGTTTCGCGAACCGGTTTTGCCGTATGTGATGGAGCATTGTCATGAAGAAAAATGACTTTGTGTTGTCTCTTTTGGTATTCTGGTCTTTTTTCAAGCAGCGAACGGTTCAAATCGATCAATTGTTGTTGGTAGCGTCCAGCATTAATCTTAGAGGTCTAGGGGCGCGATTCCCTGTCTTCTCCGTAACTGCGCAGATATTTTATATGGTGAAAAAGCTGCGCAACGACACTGACAACTGTCGGTAAGCGTGTAAAGACAGTTACGAGATCACGCCCCAGTTGCAAGATTCTCTAAACGTTTTATCGATAATTGTCGCAACCGTTAATTAACGATAGCCAATGAGTACCGCACTTTCTTCCAGGATAATTCTGCCATTAGCTGTCGCTAGTTAACGATAGCTACAATTGTTGATAAAATGTTTAGAGAATTCCGCAACAGGGGCCTTATTCTTGAAAAGTATTGCATACAAAAAACTAGAGAAATGCTATAGTATATGTAACGTATACTATAGTGTTTTTTCAAGAATAGGAGCCCTGGGGCGCGATTCTGTAAGGCCTGGTCTACAATCAGTCGGGAAACGTTGTCGTATTAAACGCATACGCATAACCTTCATTTTTCGTGTCGGCTGTTGATGTTGGCTGCTGGGCATCGTTTGGATTGGTCAAGTCCCATCTTTTACGACATCTTTACTCTAACGACATCCAACAAGCATCAGCTGACTTTATTGTAGACGAGGCCTAAGTCCGGATCTATAATAGGTATTTTAAGCCTTAAGCTATAAGAAATTGACTAACTACAGTCGAATGCAAGGAGAATAATTGATTGTGATTCGTCCATTCCTTATGGCTTAAGGAGATCCTAAAGCAAAGCTCGAGCTCCAACAAAATCACCAGAGGTCGCGCCGCGCATCGATGTGTTTTTATATACTACCACATCAATATCTCACGCACCTATGATACTTGCAGTCGCACATTCGTGTCAATTTTCATATAACAAATTCGTCGCGATAAAGCATCTAATTTAAAAAATTCGATGTTATTTGTTCGTGTAAATTACATGTCTGCGAACCACTATTTCGTACGTACAGGTTGCAAAGCATTCATTTTAAGCAAATGTTGTCACGTACATGTTGACTTGACAGCTCAGATACCATGTTTCATTAAGAAATGGTAAAAAATATATCAATTTTGAAATTTTTAATTGTCTTAGGCATAGACTCCATTCCCAGACACGTATTTAATGCATATACTTTAATCCTAGAAAAGGATTTTTGAATTGGTAAAAGAGAAAAAAGTATTTGTTATATAAAAATTATATGATTTAATCGGTAAAACATGAGGTTTTAGGATCCTTTTAAGGCTTAAAAATCTATTGTAGATTCGGGATATATCCATACAAACTTGCATAGCTGTATAAACGTATGCATAAATAAAATTATCCAATCGCATTTCTCTCATAAATACGCACGTAAAATGTAATTGGATAATTTTTAATAATAAAGTTTATGTGAATATATCCTAATGGCCACAGACTCTTGCATAACGCATAATGCATAGTGCATAAGGGAATCAACTAATTGAAATCCTTCTTTTCTAGGGAATGGGAGGAAAGATTCTAGTTGATTCGCTTATGCATTATGCGTTATGCGTCATGCAAAAGTCTCTGCGGCCTTAACTGTCTTTACACGTCTACCGACAACTGTTGGTAGACGTGTCAGTTACAGAATATAGGCCTTGTTCTTTTTGGCTGAACTTTTGCATCAGTTTATCTTTCTTCCTCTTCTTTCCTCCTGGAGAGAAAAGAAAGAAAGATGAACTGGTGTAAAAGTTCAGCTAAAAAGAGGTCTGTTTTCTGTGGCTGAACTAGTGTGCATTTTTAGAATTTGAAGTGAAATAGGTATATGTTTTGTAGCGAGATGCTACGTATAATAAATGTAGGTAATGGATGGCACCAGATTCATAAGCAATAATGTTTATTTATTAGCATATACAATATCTTATTGCGACAATATAATTCGAAGTGTGTCGTATGTCTGATCAGTTAAAGAACTAAGCGAAGAGAATATCTAGATTAGAAATTCAGTATCGTGTTCGTGAGAGCGCGACATCTGGTCGCGGAGTATGTATATGAGTATAAGGCATGAAGTACAATTGAAAGAGTGTGAGAATGGATGGTGTGTGTGTGTGCGCGCGCGCGCGCGCGCGCGTGGTGTGTGTGTGGAAATGTGAATGTGTCTCCACAATTTGATATTTGTTGAAAGTGAGAAAGAGAATGCTAGTGCAGTTTAGTACAGGAACAGAAAACAGACCATATAATAGGCCTTAGCTCACGCACCTGATCAAGGCACCTTGACCTATTTTGACGCTAAAAATGAGCGTTAAGCGTTAGCATGAAAAGGCACCCTTAGGCCCTGCGTACAATAGAAGGAATAAGGAATTAAGAATAAAGAATAAACGATTTCAACCTATCAGAAACCTTGTATTCCGTGATGTATTTGATTTCTGATAGATTAGAATCATTTATTCTTTATTCCTAATTTCTTATTCCTTCTATTGTGCGCAGAGCCTTATGCTGTGACCGAGCTTTGGCCGATCTCTATTTATAGGATCAATAGTTTAGAATCGTTCGGTCGCTAGTAACAGTAATGTCCCGATCTTGTATAGTAAGGATTGATAATTAAAAAATGTTTTCAATGGTTTTTTTTTTGTAGTTGCAAAATTATACAATATATTGTCTTAATTTAAATTTATAGAAAAATGAAATTATTATCAACTGTGAACAGGCAATCGGTGTTACCGATTTTACTCGGCATATCCTTAACAACTTTTGGATTATCAGTGGCAATTTTGCTGTACACTATGGTTGAAAAAGTAAAGCTTGCTTTCTTGACATAAAATTTCTTTATTCTGTGTTTTCTTTATTACTAAAGTCTATTTTATAATGTATTTTTTGTTTCCTGTTTCTTGTTTTTTTACTATTTTTTAAGCCTATTCGACAATGTGCTTTTTGTTTCTTGTTTCTTGCTTTTTACCTTTTGCTATTTTCCTCATTGCAATTGTTTTATCGATAATTGTATTTCTTGCTACGTATTTCTTGTTTCTTTCGAAGTTCGTTAACTTTTATTTTGGGTGATATAAAACAAAAAACTGGATAAGGAGCAAAAAGACAAGATATAAAAAACAACAAAAAGAAACAGAAAACAAAAAGCATATTGTAGAATAAGCTTTAAAATTAATGAATTTTAAAAGAAACAGAAACAACAAGAAATACAATTGTTAAAACGGGGGAAAGCAAGAAATTGGAAACACAGCATATTGTAAAATAAGCTTAATCTGTCTGTGAAGTTCAATGAAATTTATTTGTTAATATAAGTTTAAATAAATTAATAAATTAATATAAGCGTATATATAAGCTTATTATATTGTAGGATGATAATGATGATAGAAAGAAATATGGTCGGATATCTAAATGCAAAAAAATTTGTGTGGAATTTAAAATGTCTGAGAAGTATGTATCTGCTGTTATTGGTAAAGGTGGTGCTGTAATAAGAAATATAGAAGAGTTAACCAACACATGCATTAAGATGGAAAAGGCAGACTTATATTGTTCAGATCGTGTCTGTTACATTTGGTCTGATAACGCAGAAAACATTTATTCAGCAGAGAATATGATACAATCTATAATAAACAATCTACCTGTCATTGAAACCTTTGAATTGTTTGTCCCTTTTGAAGTTTCTAGAAGAATTTTTAAAAAAAATTGGAATGATTTTGGATTTGTGCAAGAGATTCGAAAAACTCATGGTACAAAAATTATACTTGAGAGTGATCCTCATAAAACTGAAAGTATGTTCTCAATATTTATATAAAATTTGCAATATTACCATGTTATTACTATAATTACTAATTTTTTATAGCTGGACTCAAAAGAAGGATAATATTAAAGGGAACTGCTGATCAAATAGCGGCAGCCATTATTCAAATAGAAGATAAAGTACAAGATGAAATTAAAGCTGAAGTTCAACTAAGAACGCAAGTTACAACTGCAAGAATATCTGAATTATCCCATATTAACATTGATATTAAAAATACAACAGAGGATCATTCTGATATTGAAACTTATAAATTATTAGTGCCACATGAAGCTTGTGGAAGAATTATAGGAAAAAATAGATGCACAGTGCAAGAAATGGAAAGATTCTCTGGTTCAAAAATCATACTTGAAAATGTTGCTAATAAATTTGAAAGTAAATATTTTTTAACATTTTTCATAATTTGTCTGAATTGATAAGATATTTATATTTTATTATTAACTGTATTATATATGATTATAATTAATAAATATTGTAAATGAAATTCAGATGGACAAATTGATTATCAAGTATCAAGATCTGGTTTGATGGCTTTGAAAATTGGATACATTTGTTTTTTAATTAATCTCTGTATTCTGTTGTCTATAATAACAAATGCAATAATTATGTTTTTTTATAAATCAAAGAAATGTAACAATAATTGGCACTGATAAACAAATTGAACTATAATAGCTACTAATTAGATAAAAAATAAAATTAAAGAGGCAATTGAATTTCGTAATGAATGGAATTATGAATCTACAATGACCATAAAAAGTATATCTGATTCTCCATGTAACGATGGTATTAGAACTTCTAATAATGTTTTAAAGGCATTAGAACAAGATATTTGAAAAACAAATTATATTATGAAACATTGATTTTGTAAATTTTATAAATTTATATTTCATAAAAATTCATTAATATTTGATTTTTATATATTGTATTACAATTAAATTTTGATTTTAATAGATGGTTTAATGGAAGTATATGTATCTGCAATGGAAACGCCAAGTCTGTTTTGGATTCAAGTGGTTGGTTCTGCAAATATTCATTTACAACACTTAGTACACGATATGACAAAATATTACAACGAAAAGGAAAATTGTCAACTCCATACCTTGAAAAAAGTAAGTAGAAACGTAACTCATTTAATTTTATTGCTATAACGAGATATTTAAAACAAGATAAATGTAAACAAGAGAGATAGAGAATTGTAATTATACATATAATATTATAGAACCGTTTTTTATTCCTGCAATCTCTGAATTGGTGCACACAGTGCAGTAAGTTGAATTGAAACAAACGTATAGAGAGTGCATGAATAAAAAAAACAGACTTTATGTTTTTATAAATGATATACAATCATAAGTGAATCAACCGATATATGAATAATATAAAAAGATGCAAAAATAGCTAAAGCGAATTCATTCAAAGCGAATTTTAGTAACTAATTTTGTACATGATATCTATATTTCTATACTTTTATGATATCTATGTATATAGTAATAATTTAATTGTATACATGTATGCCATATATGCATGTATTTTCATTTATTGGAAATACTTGCGATTTTCTCATATCTCACAAAAAGTTAAGTATAAAAAAGTTTTCAAAAAATTTTGAAAAAATTCATGCGAATCGAGAATTGTAAGAACTGAAAAATGCATATTAAAAAATCAAGTAGAAACATTAGGCATTAACAATAAGATTTACTTTGATCGAATTTGACTCTTTTATAATAATAATGATAATAATAATGATAATGATAATGATAATGATAATAATATAACAATAATAAATAATAATAATATAATAACATTAACAACTACAATAATAACAACAATAATAATACGAAAATTATTGAATACGAAATATAATTTGCGCTTTGTGATTAGCGTGTCGTAATACAATTATATAAATCTGACCGTTTCAGTTCACATTTAAGCTATGCTGAAATTTCTTAATACATTTTTTTTATAATCAAGATAATGTGGATCTTCATCAATCTGCATATGTATTGTTGTTGTTTAGCACAGAATTATCTTATGATTTGTATTATGTGCGTTATATTTTTTTGCAGATATCACTACGAGGTATATATTCTCAGTATTCATAAATGTCCAATTCAATTACATGGTTTAGTGGTGTTGGAAAAATCTTAAGCTAAAATTTTTATTGTATAGCAATCAATCAGAAGAATAATTGAGATTAAATATCATATATTGTCCGCCATTTACCTCATAGTAGTATCAATTGCATCCTGATAGCAAAATGTTAGCAATTTGGGATCAAATTGGCAGCAAACTTCATTAGATTTTGACTACAAAACTATAGCCATCTGTGTCCGCATTTGGCTATGAATTTGTCGACAAAGCCTGTTGACAGTCAATGTCAGCAAATTGGTGGCAGAAACCGAGCAGACTTTGCTCGGTTTCTTCTACCATTCTGCTGGCATAGCATGTCTAGAGGCTTTGTTATATTTCTGGCAGCAATTTGCTGACAATGTCAGATAATACAAATTCTGTATACAATTTGGTGCCTTTCTGCAAAAAATTGGTAACAGGCTCTGTTCAAAATCTGTCTCCGCAGGCTTTGCTATCAGGGTGCAACGATATCGTGAATGTTTATATAAGTTTAATAAATTGTTTATATAAATTTAAGTAGGATAAGATATTTAGTTCGATGATCACATTATTAAAATCATAATAATTAAAATTCGATATGTGTCATGTCCATTAAACGTATGTACATGCAATCAGACATTAAAATGATATCGCGAGCTGATAACGAAGAAAGATCATTTCGATCAAATTAAAAAACACCTACATGTTATTTATATTTTGTTGAGTATTTCTATGTACGCATGGTTTAAGTTTTTAGTATCCGTTTTCATTTTTAAATCACCTGTTTGATTGGCGATTTATATCTAACATCTTCGACATCTATTGCAAGAAATACAACGTTCATGATACAAATCATAAGATAATGAGGTAGATAACGACACACATGTGGATTGATGGAGATCTACATTAGCCTAACTGATTAATTATCAAAGAATATTCTTCTTATTATTAAGAAATTTCTGCTGAGGATAGTTCAAATATAAGCTGAAACATTTAGGTTTATATTAATCACAAAGAGCAAATTATATTTCCAGGGCCCCGATTCTTAAAGCCCTACTTAATGTATATATTATATTATTATTATATTAATTCTAAGAATTTCATAAATATTATTTATACATTTTTAATCTAATTATTTAGTTTTGACTCTTCTCTCTATTTGTACTATTCATATATCAATCATAATAATACTAATTTTATTGTATCTATAACTGTTTGTGTGTTGATAGATAATAGTAGGTCAAATGGTAGCAGCAAGATTTAAATATGACAACAAGTGGTATCGTGCAGAAGTAATATCCGTTATGGAATCTTCTGAATATAAAGTCTTCTTTGTAGATTATGGAGATTTGGAAATTGTTCCCATAGATGATATATTAGAACTTCGTACAGATATGTTAAGCTTACGCCTGCAGGCTGTGGAGTGTTCGTTGGCAAACGTAAAGCCACGGTAAATTAACATCTCATTGATCAATAGATGTTACTGTTGTTAATTATTCTTTAACAACATATTATTTTCAGAGAAAGCGAATGGAGTTCCAAAGCTAACGACAAGTTCGCTGAACTTACTCATTTAGCGAAATGGAAACCGCTCATTGCTCAAGTTAAAGGCTACAAAGAACGTTCAGTTGGTTATGGAGGATCTCGCCGTGAAAATTCATTGATTCCTTCTATCAATCTATATGACAAAGATAATGATAAGGTGAGATGAAAGGGATAAGGAGATTTTTACATTTCATAAATCTTGAACTCTATACGTTCTCGATGTCTTTGCTGTATATATAATAATATAAACATTTTTTGGTTTTATGAAGGAGGATTTTTGCAAAATATCACGTCATAAATATGCGATTTTATTCAGACTATATAATAATCTTATATTATGATGGCTTTGAGATTAATTTATTATCTTAATTATAACAATTATAATTAAGATAAATATATTATTTATTGAATAACAGCGGTGTAAAGACTCTTTATGTATAAACAAAATAAACAAAATAAATGGCGAAAAAGAGTCGTCGTATGATACAGGGTGGGCCATCTATTGGTACGTTTTTAAAAATGCGATCAAATGAGCATACATTGATATTTTTTATTAATTTTTTTTTTGTTGTGAAGCTAAAAGTATCCGCGTCAAGAATGAAAAACGATTTCGTTCATGTGGCTCCCTCTACTGGCCTTACAGTATGCCATTCGGTCACCCCAATTATTAA
>NW_017305436.1:122854-130015 GCF_001594115.1 Trachymyrmex septentrionalis
TGTCAATTGCTTAAAGTCTTGGATTAAATGCCGCCGTCTTATTGTGAAGAATTATGTACACGCACGTTTCATTAAGCAGTGTATTCTCAACGATGTCACTCCGAGACACTTGAACGTTTTTGACAATTTTAGTATTAGTTTCTATAGTTCCAGTTCGGACAAAAAGTTGTGAAATCTCAAATCTTTGATGATTAAGAGGATTTTGCGCATTGAGTTGAGTGATTCGTATAGGGCTATTGACCGATACAGAGCCTGGCTTTTCCATCTGGTGGGCTGCATCTCGGTTTTTCTGCCGATGAACATTGGTGACGAGTTCCTGCGGACTCAGGGAAAATCATGTCATCGCTTCTTTACCAAAGAAAGGGAGAGGCTCGATTCCAAGCTCCGATGGCTGATCAACAAAAAGTTTAAGCGATCCATCGTTGGGATCGTGCCCATTCAATACAGTCTCGACTCTGTCCGTAGGCCAATCAATTCAACTTCGGGCAATTCCTTTGGATCTTTGGGGCGCGACTCTCTCGTTAACCCAGCTCCGTACGTAGTCGACCCTTCTTCCTTTCCAACTAACAGTTCGCCTAGTCCTATGATTTCCATTTTTCCCAACTCTTCCTCCTCAGGTTCCGTCGTCTCTGTCCACTGTCAGGGATGGCTGGTTTCTGAACTTGTCTTCGTGCGTTATCCCTCACAATGTTCAATGTTTCCTGCAACTGGGTAACAACTTCGCGCTCCCCTTTAACAATAAGAACAGGATCATTTTTGACTGTATCAAAGGGATTGAGAGTGGCACACTAAGAATGCCCTTAGATAGGAGAATGGATGTGATTAATCAATCCATTCCCATCATGAAAAACATCGTCTTGTCTCCAGTCTTCACTTCTGACATCCATAAGTGTTTGGCTGTATTAGAGTCGGACACTCGAGCGTTTTTGACGGCGCATCCCAGCGTCTTGTTTACGCTGGCGGATAAGGGCAACGTCACTGTGGCCATGGATAGGGACGTTTACAGAGACAGAATGACCGAGTTATTGGGACACGTATGTCCGGATTAAAGGAGATCCGACCAAAAAGCTTACGTCAGCCTTGAGGTCTATGCTCACTAGATGGAAGACCAGAAGTCACATCAAGGATTCTGAGTACAAAGCTTTGTACTGCAGTGACGGTTCTCTCCCGAGGGCTTATGGGCTGCCAAAGATTCACAAGCCTGATTGTCCTCTTAGAATTATAGTGTCATCGGTGAGCAGTCCGCTACATGCTTTGGCTACGTTTTTACACAAGAAATTATTTAAAACCATCCCGAGAACTGACAGTTATATGAAAAACAGTTTTGAACTGGTTGAGAGGCTGAGGGATGTGCACTTTTCGGGGACATATGAGTTAACGTCTTTGGACGTTACCTCTCTGTTCACGAACGTGCCAACGGATGTAGCGATCGACTGCGTTAACGAACATTGGCCGGCGGTTTCTGGGGATTGCTCTCTACCCAAGAAAGAATTTTTGGGAGCGATACGATTTGTCCTGGACTCTTCGTTTTTTGTCTTTGACAATGTTTTTTACAGGCAGAGCTTTGGCTCCAATATCACCGGTGATAGCGGACTTAGTGTTGAGGAGATTGGAGACGGTGTCCTTGATGTCTGTGAATTTGGACATTCTATTCTATTACAGATATGTTGACGACATATGCACTGCGTTGCCCCCCTCTCAGATCGACGTGTTATTAGAGAGATTTAATGCATTCCATCCGCGCCTACAGTTTACCGTAGAAAGAGGCGGAAAAACGATCAATTTCTTGGACGTCACTGTGTCTGTCAACAATAATCGCTTTAATTTCGATTGGTACCGTAAGCCAACGTTTTCAGGTAGATTTTTAAACTTCCACTAATCATCCATTGACGCAGAAAAAAGGCACCATCTTTTCATTAGTCGACAGAGCCTTTTTATTATCTGACGTTAGGTTTCACACAAAAAATTTGACCTCCATCATTGACATTTTACTTCTGAATGACTACCCACTAGACTTTATTTTTGACTCCATCAATCATAGGATCAAAAATTTGATTAGAAATAGACACAGATTATACGATACCGCGACTGACATTGACTTAACTAATAAGTCTACCTCTTGGCTTACGGTGCCTTTCATTCCGCTTCATACGGAGAAACTTAGATCTTTGAATAAAAGCAAAAGTGATATCAGGGTGGCCTTCCGCAGCCCTAACAAAATGGGCAAATACATAAGAGTCCAGAAGGATTCTTGTCCCAGCACACCGAGAAGCAACGTTGTTTATAAAATTTTATGTAATGATTGTGACGCTTCTTACGTTGGACAGACGGGCAGGCAATTAAAAACTAGGATTGCCGAACATCGTAATCATATTAGACATAAAGCTTCTGCCCGCTCTGTCATCACCGATCATAGGTTGAGTCACAATCACGATTTTCAATGGGACAATGTTCTGATATTAGACGAGGAGCCTTCGTATAGAAAGCGTTTGATTTCGGAGATGCTGCATATTAAAAAACAGAAGAACAGTCTTAATTTACAGACTGACACCGAGGGTCTTAATAAGGCATATCTGCCGATTATAAACAAAGTCTGACTTTCGATCCTGTCGACCCGTCTCCTCTCTCAGTGCGTCGCGTGCCGTTTTAGCGAGCGGTCGGTGTCACGTGCGATGTTGACATGTCTGACTTCGACGATTACATCCCTATCATTGTCATGGGTTTTCACACCTGTCATGCATTGCGGCGGTTCTCATTTCCTGTTCGGATGCGTTGGTGAGTGAGCACTTGGCTTCTTATCTGCGGCGTGTTTAGTTTTTAAGTTTTTAAGTTTTTTAGTTTACTTGTTTCTTATAAGTTCCCTTCCTTTTCCGTTTTTCAGTCAGCTTGACTATGTTTCTTAACATCGGTTTGATTGCCCCATCGCATATACAACATTAAGCTACGTCGAGATCCATCACATTTGCTGATTTCCGCGCGTTAAAAATGTTGCGTCACTGAATGTTATCGATTTATTATTATTTTTTTGTTGTATTCTTTTATGTCTTTTATATTATATTCTTTTTACATCTGAGGAGGGCTCAATCCAGCAGCCGAAACTTGTTTGTTTTATATTTTAATATACGCCGTTTTACTTTTTATTTTATGTATCTATGACTATTATCTTTAATTATATATATTATGCGACGACTCTTTTTCGCCATTTATTTTGTTTATTTTGATTATTTATTGAATATCTTCAGGAAAGTATAGTAGAAATAATAAATAATTATTATAATGATTAAATAATTAACATTAAATATCTATAAATTAAATTTAAAAAAAACAGTTATTAAATCCCTAAAGGCACTTAATGAGTGAAAATAAATATATATTTACATCTATTACATGTTAATGTTTATTACAGCAATGGTTTTATCTTGCGTTATTTTTTGCAATTTAGATATCTTTTTCTTCTCTATGAAAAATTTTTTGAATTTTTGTATCGCGAATAATTGTTCTGTACGCTATACTCTATGTCAGTGTTGCAAGATTGTGGACTTAAATTTATCTTCAGATGCTCTAGGAATTATTTTATTAGCTATTGTGCATCTAAAGATAAATTTAAAGAAGAATTTAAAGAATAATTTTAAATATAAGATGACTATAAATACGGACATACGTATATGTGAAATTAATTTTTAATTATACTAGAACATAACAAGCGCGCGCATTATTGAGTTTTCCATCCTATTAACTTTCATTTTATATTAATATTAAATATATAAATTTAAAAATATATTTATATCTCAAATTGTAGTATCACACACATGATAAAAGAATATTTTATTTAAAAATTGTATCGAGATAATCTTCAATTGTTCTAAGAGGAAAACTTGTCTTTAGAATATGTACTCTAAAGGCTGTCCCGAATTTAAATGGGCAAACTTCAGGAACGTGTTGGAAATCGATAAACTAATAGCGAATTTGATTGGATGTACTCAGTGCGTACTGGTGCACATTAATGCCGCTGTACACAAATTGAAGTAAAAATGTGTGTTTAATATAAATATAAAAACGGATGATAAATATAAAAACCATAAAATTCTCAATATATTTTATTGTGCTATTAAATAAAGCTATATTTTATAATTCAAAATATCTGCATTTTACTTTTACGTAAGTTGAATCAATGTACAACGGTATTAATATGCACTAATACGTCCAATCAAATTTGCTATAAGAAAAAAAATCTTTTAGAGATATGCTCGTTATTGCTTGGCAAATTGCCAAAAGAGACAAAACTAATTTTGGAATATTATTGTTTTCAAAGCGAATATTGTTTTTCGTATATGACTTCAGCGATAATGTTTTAGAGACAATGCGAAAGTATGCGCGCCGATTTCCAGATAGAAGAGTATTAGCGAGTCATTTACATTGACCAGATCAGTGTTTGGTTGCAACACGAACTGTTCGTACAAGATGCATGCATGTATTGCTGTAAAAGGTCTACATTTTGAACAATATCTGCATTAGGCAAGTGACAATGTGAATAAATAAGTGTAAATGAATAAATAATAAATCAAAAGTACGAAAATGGACGTACATTTTATTTTTTTTTTGCGATTTTCTCCAAAACAAAGCACAAACGAGCATATTTCTAAAGAATTTTTTTTCTTAGTTTATAGATCCCTACACATTCTCGAAGGCTATTTAAATTCGGGACACCATGTATACTTATTTGTCTTCAAATTTTATGAATTCTTTTTATTGTCACAGAACATTAATATCGGAGACAGTTTGATACAATTGGAAATGGCTCAAATTGAGGAAGATATCCGTTCGGCAGTAAATTTGGCGTTGTCTCGCGATTTTCCATTTATACCATTCTTACCTGATTCTTTATATCTTGATTGAATGCAATTCAGTTGTCATTCAGAAGTCAATATTAATCTGAAGAGATAATTGAATTATAAAGCAACACATCAAAAGAGGTAATAATGTTTCTTTCTTCATATTAAATATTAGAGGTTTTCTTCAGGGTGTCTCGCGAGACTTCTCTCACCACTCAACGAGCGTTTCTCTCGACGTGCTCTTATTAGTACAAACACAATATCTCGATTATTATTGCATAATATCACTAAACGGTATGGTACTTCTATGTTCATTTCGATCTCACCTATCTATGGTGGAAGTATAGTGAAACCCAACATGATGTGTAATTTGCAAGCGTCTCTCTTTGAATCTCCATCGTCTCTGTTTATAAATGTCAATAAGAGACTAAGACTGCCAACTGTGAAACGCTAAACATAAGGTGATATTCATAGTCCGTTTTTATTTTAAAACTGTCTTAATAATGCCTTAAGATGCTAATACTACTTCAGATTGACTTATGATATCTTAAGACAGTCTTAAATGTAAGAATCGACACTATGAATACCGACCTGCTTCGTGTCGTGAAATTGATACTGAATCTTTTCTTGTTTAACACACTTTATCTTTCTTTTTCTATAGAAAGAGAAACATACTGTGTTCTTTTTCTATATTCATATTACCAGGTACTCTCGAAAATGCATGCGAGCAGCAGAAATCTAACAGCGCATCTGGAGAATGGATGAAATCTGGAGAAAATTATGCTATCATACTTTGTTTAGAAGTTAAACGAAAAATATAAGAAGTTCAAATCAAAATATTCATCAAAATATTGATCGAACTGATTTTATTCCTTAAACATGTTTAACTACTGATAAAAAATATATATTGAATATCTTTATCCTTTCTATAATGCTATTCCTACCAAGTTTTACCAAAATTGGAAAGAGATACCTGGGAGCCTTTCCTTGTGAGTTACAAAATAACATTTTTTTTTGTTACAAAGAATGATGTATATACTTCTTAAGAAATCATATTATTAACATATACCTCATTTTTATTATCTAAAAAATAACAGTTCATAATTTGTAATGCTTATGTAATTAAGATCAAATTCAAGAGTACGTTTCTCATGCTAGCAGTGTTTTCAAGCAACAATTTGTTGCTAAAAACTTTTTCGGAACCTTTATACTCACAGTTGTTGATTTTACAATAGTATTTTTTTATTCGTCAAATATAAAAAGACATAATTTTGTAAGAAGATATTTAAAAAATTGTACACCGTTGTCATATTATAATATTGTTAATAAATAATGAAAATCTTTGATATTTATATATTATTTATCTGTTTTAATGTCCCAACCTAAATATTTTCTATTTCATTTAATGAAATGTTTCAGACAAAAAGTATACGATTGATCATCTGAAAGAGAACGAACAACGATAAAATTAATTTTAGAAAAGAATCAATTTTTTAAAACAGCCTACCTACTTGCGCACCGCCTGCACGAAATTTCGTGTACACGAATTGAAAGGCTCTTCTTTTAAATATATCATTAAAAAGAAATAAAGGTTGTGAGCCAAAACTAGATGTTCGCAAGTTATTCTCAAAGTTAATAAAAAAAGATAAAACCTAACAATCGCGCAACAGTCAACAGTAACTTTATTAATACTTACATATTAACATATAATTGATTCCAACATAATAATAAAAAATTTATAACGTCGTGGTATTCTAACAATGAAATGATAAATTTAAAATTTACAATGAAGTTTTATTAACAATGTGTGATTTATTTACATCAGTGCTCGCAAAGATCTGCACATTTCGGACTAATTCCAGCGAGCGACCCTCACTACCGCTCGAGACTTGGCGGCCTAGCTATCGATCGCGCGCGCGATATTGTGGCTCAGAAGCGTCTCTATATCAGAAATATACTAGGAGCACATCTTCCGCCAAATTATTATTGAAGCATGTTTTTTTTATTAAATAATTTATTTTTATTAACATAAAATTTTCTATTGTTAATTTATTCATTGTTCCATAATGATATATTTATATCTTAACATAGTTTTCTAATACATTACATAATTTTGATGACGTACATTTCGACAATAGCTTTTCACATCATCTGTGAGGTACTATTGTAAGATGCTTTTTTATCGTGGTTTCCCCAGTAGGCCTATTCCACAAAAAGAAGAATACTTGTATCAAACACTTGTATGTGAATAGGGTAATAAGGGGGGATTCTAATTCTGGAGCTCCCGAGGAAGGGATACCCGCGGGGGGGGGGGGGTCATGGGGGCGGG
>NW_017305436.1:130115-151309 GCF_001594115.1 Trachymyrmex septentrionalis
GACGTCACAGTAGGTGCTGTCACTAGGCGAGAGGGGGAAGTGGATGACGTCACGGGGGCGGGAGGAAAATGATATCACAGTAGGTGCTGTCACTAGGCGAGAGAAATGACGTCACGGGGATGTGCGGAGAAATTACGTAGCATGGGATATGCGGAAAATTACGTCCGTGTCGTGGTGATGACGTCACGCGGGGTCAGTGGCTGCCGGGCGAGGTCCAACTCCAGACGCGGTCCATCGTCGGTCCCCGCCACCACCACCATCAGACGTGGTTCCCACTGAAGGCTATACTTACTATTAATACTTACCATTTTTCCTCTTATGTGTCATCTTATTCTTCTAGCACGCGGAATATTTTATTTATTTATTATGTTATATTATTGGGTGTGTGAATATGACTCCGCCCTTTTTTGTGAAAATAAAATACATTTGCTTGTTTAGAAAATGAAATAAGTATTTATTCAAAGTATGCTCTATCTGCAACTACAACCTTCGCCCAGCTTTCAGGCAATTTACGGATTCCTTGCATGAAGAAGTCCTGGTCTTTTGAGGCAATCCAATTATCAAGCCAAATTTTGATGCTTTCGTAAGAAGTAAATCGCTCTCCTGTAAGATCTGACTGCATCGTTCGGAATAAGTAGTAATCTGAAGGAGCTATGTCTGGCGAATATAGCGGGTGGGGTAGCACTTCCCAGTCCTGTTCATTTAAATATGTTTTCACGACTTTTGCAGTATGCGGTCTGGCGTTGTCATGTTGAAAAATTAATTTGCTATGCCTATTCACCCATTCTGGTCGTTTTTCTTTTGTAGCTTCAAACGCATTAGTTGTCGTCGATAAACATCGCCATATGATAGTATTAGACGGTTTCAGCAACTCATAGTGCACAACACCTTTCTGATCCCATCAAATACAGAGCACAACCTTGGTACAATAAATATTTTTCTTTGGCTGTAATGGGCCGACTTCACCTGACTCACCCAGGCTTTTTTGCGTTTTGGATTCTCATAATATATCCATTTTTCATCTCCAGTAATTATTCGATGCAAAAAACCTTTTCTTTCTTGTCTTTGAAGCAGCATTTCACAAACGGTTTTTCGACGTTCGATGTCTCTGTCTTTTAATTCATGTGGAACCCAGTTACTATTATAGCTTTTTGAACCATTCCTATTGCTCGCAAACGTTTTGCAACAGTTGATCGATCGACATTTAATGTTGCTGCCAATTCTGATTGTGTTTGACAACAATCTTCAGCCAATGATTCTTCCAATTCAGCGTCTTCAAATTTTTTGGGTGGATTTCCATGTTTTTCAAAATTATCGTTTTTAAACCGTCGAAACCATTCTTTGCAAGTTGTATTTGATGGAGCATGCTCACCGTAAATATCCACAAGCAAATGATAAGTTTCCGCTGCACTTTTCCTTGTGCAATAAAACTTCCCGCAAATGATGTTTATTTGGAATAAAACCCGACATTTTCAATGCGATAAAAATGCTTGTTGTTTACGCTTCAAACGTATGTCACACACTGCGTTTGACAACTGACACAAAGTACTATCGAATACAAGTATTGACATTTTAATGTACACGCGTAAGCAGTGACACTAACGAACCTATTGGAAAGGGCGGAGTCATATTCACACACCCAATATATTTTATTTTATTTTAACGATTCGAAGAGTGCGAACGCACTATGCAATAAGCGCGATTTGTCATGTGCGATATCGCGCGTAATGCGATACCACAGAAATAAGGTGGAAAGAAGGATGGAAAGAAGGAAGGAATAATTGTCACTAAGATATTTTTATTTAGTTTTCATGTAATGCATTTGTTACGTCCGGCGGACTCGTACGACTCTTTTCTTTCGTAGAGATCTGGAATTCGTCGAAACACAAAAATTTTATTTCCCTTCTCTTTTTCTGTACACTAAAAACTAAAACAAGGAATCCGATGTCTCCTCGTGAATGTCGCTCCGAGATAAACTAAATCAATAACAAATAAGAAACGGCACGCGACGTTCGGGGGTAGATGCTGGGTGGCAACGATGCATGGCGGCTTATCGGCGCACGAGACGTGCGTTTTCCCATAAACCTCGAGATCATAAAATTTTGGAAGACACCTTCCCATACTACAGATTCCTGTCAACATCCTTTTCTCCCCCAAAATCTTGATCAATCCAAGAACAAAGGAAAATCCTACTACCAGCTAACGAAATCTATTTCACCAAATTTGAGTAATCTGGAGCGATTATAAAAATCGCGGTTCCGCGGATCTCGGTGTCATTTTTTCCTTGAGTTTTGGGAGGCTACAGTTGTCGCGATATTTAAAAAGGCTTCATCCGATTTTCGAAGCCCTTTTTCTCCAGTAGGGTCAGTGTTAAAGAAACATCACCAGCCTTGCACATCCTGGCCGGAGGATCTCCAATGATAAGCATCTCAGTAGTAAGTATATCTCTATTTTCTGGCCCCCTTCTCGCTTTATCTTTTGGTAATTTATTTCAATATTTCATTTTATCTCTTTTATTATTCATTTGTTTTATTTTATTTTTATTCTTTTCTTTCTTTCTTTCTCCCTTTTATGTACAAGAAAATAGAAACATTGCAATCCGTTCACGTTATAATTCCAATTTGTCGCCGTCGTCTCACGATAATTGTTCGCTGCCTGTCGACCGGTCATTCGCTATCATCATCCGAGGAAAATTAGGCCAAACTCTCTCAAATCCACTCCACCAAAACCTCCTTCTCTTTTATCCTCTCACTATTCTCTCCGTAATTCTTCTATTTTGCCACGATACTTTACACATACACGCACACACACACACGCACGCACGCACACACACACATTTATAAAAGCGTATGTATAACTCAGAGTTGAGAACCAAAAATTGTATTACTTTTTAATTTACTCGACAAAATTGTATTTATTTTTTTTCAAAATGTATCACTCAAGTTTGTTTTTTTTATTATTATATCATTATTAAATTAACTTCTCAGTAATCTTTATTCAAATAAAACCTCTCCTCGTATTCTTAAGTTCTCCCGCGATTGCACTTCGCCCTCTCTCCGGTCACTTGGATTAAGTTCCATGATCGAAAGTCAGGGCATACGGCCGTACTGGCGCAGCTGGCGTTAAAGTACGCCCTCTCGGCGCACTGACCCAGTTTGGGTCCTTTAAACGTACGTCCGACTCGTGTATCCGTTTAGCGGAGCACGAACGAGGTTTCCACTTCGTCCTCCGTTCGACGGCTCGTTAAGAGCCTCAGGACGAAGCGAAGCGCCTCCCGATTTGCGTCAGTCCTTCCCCACGGCTCCCTTGCGGTCCGGAGCCTGGACACGACTAAATTGATCTAACAATTCGGTTCCTTGTTACGTTCACCCCCTTAGCTCCGCATGCGCGCGGAGCTTGAACGTAACACATTATATACAATGTTATTTACAGCGTACACTATCAATTTGTATTTAATATATGAATTCTTGTCATAAATCTTACACAAAATATTTATAACATCATATTTGTTATTTATACAGTTTTGATGTAAATAAGTCACGAAATATTTAAACTTTTTACTCACCATTCATGTATTGTCATAGTTCACAATATACGTGTTCTACACATTATTCAAATTCGAGCATAAAAAGCACAGTCGATGGTTTCATATATGAACACTTATTACATAATGATAATTTCACATTGTCCACATTGCGTAATTTGACAAGTTCAATTTGAAGCTCTTGAATCGTTAATGATGATGGAGTAGTCGACTGCACCAATCGCTCGATATCCGTCCGTTTTTGGACGAATAACGTCCACGTAACATGAGGCAGGACGACGCGGTTGCCTCGAGTGTCGCCAATAGCCATTTCCACGTAGGAAATAGGTCCCACGGCGATCCCAATCTCTAGAAATTTGTACGCTGTCGATGTCAATGCGAATATTCTTCTCAAAATTGTACGAGAAGACGCGCTGCAATAAAGAAGAACAAACGAATAAGCAATATATAGAAAAAAATTTTTCACGAACAAATATAATTGAAATACTTACTTGCTGGACTCATGTTGAACGTATGAATCCATGGCGCTGGAGATCATTGCAAAACGAATCTGAACGACTGATGCAGTATCAACTCGTAAAAATCTCTGATACTATACAATTGCTACCTTTCTCAATATAATCCTTATGCTTATCATACATAGCATCGAGCAAGAAGTACTAATGCCAAGCACATTGCGGAAACCGAGTTCCCGATTGCTAATTAAATGCGGGAGCGATTACAATCAGCCATTTTACAGACTTTCAGCAAAAATCCTCGCAGATATTATATTTATATGATTATTTCCGATCAATGACAAAAAATGCAAACGTCAGATTTTATAACAAAAGATTTTTAGATACATCCCCGGTGATGACATTAATGTAATCTAACATCGCAAATTGCTATGTCAGCAAATTTGCAATGCGACTTTGTTAATGTAATATAAGAAATTTATTTCACGGATATTTAACATGTTTCGTAATGACAATGATTAATGCAATATGATACAAATGCGATGTTGCTAAATAATAATAATACATATAATGTGATATAATTGAGATGCAACGTTATCAAATAGTATAACATTTGCTAATATAGCTACAACTATAGTTACTTTACTAACAGTCCGTCTCCTCTCTCAGTCTGTGTTGATCCGCACTACTGAACGTAATAATCGACACGTAATGTCTGTCTTACATATCTGCGTTCCTTCTTACTGTATATATTTCAAAAGTTTTTTATTCCTTTTTGGACACGCTAATTAAAATTTCTCACACATGAATTCTGGTGAGTTTTTATTACATAATTTTATTATTTTTGTTAGATTTCCGGTATTTTATTTTATTTATGCGTAGATTTTTTTTGTGGTACGTTTTTTTGTTTTTTAATTTATCTTTTTTATCAATTAGAACTTTACCAAGATATTTTTATTATAATATATTTGACGGTTCAATCGTACGGAAATTATATTGAATTCGAGATCAAGACTCACCCGAACTGTGAATATTCTGAATATGCGATCATTTGCGATAATTGATTTTATTCTGCGACTTTTTCGTTATGCTAATGTCTGAAGAGGGCTCAAACCGGTAGCCGAAACATGTAACCTTAATCATTTCTTAATTTATATTCTAATTTTTTGCGTTATGTAATTTTTCATCTCTGTTATTTGTAATATAAATTTTTTGTGTATTTTAAAGAAATGTGTTGACTCTTACTTTGCACGATATTTATTTTTATTTATACAGCTACTTTATTAGCGTAATTTAAGATTTTTTTCAAGAATAACAATCATTAATGTATTGTAATTCAAGATTTTATATTTCAGCCAATATCGATATGGGGCTTGTTGAGCCAACATCTCATAAGTAATCTTATAAACTCAACTGCTTAAATGAAATCTGTCTTTATCAATATTTTTATTCTGTGTTAACGATTAAACACACTTTACGTTTAATTATTATCATAAAGAGTTAAGATTTTAGTTTTCCTGATTTTGTTAATTAAAGCATTTAAAAAGAATATTACAAATTATATTTAAGATGAAAGTAGCCAACAAAATTAACGCAACACTTGTTTCATTCTGCAAAAATAGGCAAATTTCAAGATACAATAACTTCGTCAAAAATCGTCGTATCGGGATGTTTAAAAAAGCATTTTACAGGTTGAAACCTCTACTTTTTAGATGGTTACTTTAAAAAGCGGTCTCATGGAGATTTTATGAAGTTACAGAAACGTAAATGAAGATATATCAGATCTCAACAATTTTTAGTCTACTCCGTGGAACTCCGCAAATTTCGTAAAAAATTTTGAGATCTGATATATCTTCATTTATGTTTATGTAACTTTATAAAATCTCCATGAGACCGTTTTTTTAAAGTAGCAACCTGAAAAGTAAAGGTTTCAATCTGTAAAATGCTTTTCTAACACCCCGATATGACGATTTTTGACAAAGTTATTCTATCTTGAAGTTTGTATGCAGCTACTGAACAAAATTAGAGCCATTTAAAATCTGCGTTAAAGAGAATTAAATTCAAATTTCACATATCTTTGCGAAGTATGGTCACGAAGCGATGAAAAAACATTTTAAAGCCATAACTTCTTTAATTGTAAGTAAAGTTTAACATTTTCTCTTTAAAATGATTTTTTATCATTATGTTACAATTTTTTCACTGAATGATTTGAAATGAGTAGTGCATTATGTTGTCTTTTCTCTGAAAATTTCTAAAAATTGCGTGCGTGCGTGTTGAGGGAAGTGTGTGAGTGACATTTACACTTTAAAATTTAGTATTTCCGCCTCGTGACTTCTTGCAAACAATCACGCATATTGATGAAAGATCTAATTACGGCTTGAGATATTTCCCACCATTATTCGATGCAATGTTGCTTCTAGTTCTTAGAGATTTGTTGGCGGTCTTTTCAAATTGCATTCCCTTCTTTCCATCATGTCCCATACATGTTTGATGGGATTTAAATCCGCGCTCATCGGTGGATGTGATAGCACCTCGATGTTGTTTTCTTTGTGGAAGTTAAGGATTTTCCTAGTAGTATGTGGTCGAGCATTGTTCTGTATTAAAATGAAATTGCGTCCTACTCGACAATGCATCGGAATGACGTGAAGACGGAAAATTTCCTCCATAATGTATAGCTGTCATTCCAGGAGGTAATAAGGTGACGATGTTCGTGCGTCTACGTGTTGATATTCCACCTCATACCATAATGGAACCACCATCAAACGATTACAATTTCGTTCATAACGATACCCACGATGACACCAAACACGAATTTTTGCATCAGAACTAAAAAGGCAAAACCGTGATTCATCAGTTAATAGTTGTTCCACTGTTTTGCAGTCCAATTTTGATCAAAGCAAGCATATTCTAAACGGGCATGTTGAGCCACAGATAACATTGGCGCTCGAGCACGAGTCTACGATCTCAAGTCTCTTTCGTGTAAACGCTTCCTGATTGTTTGAACGCTGATTCGTCGGTGCGGAAGAATTTCGCTTACAATTTATCGCGCAATCATTATTGGATTTCGCATTGCCACATTGACGATGTTGCGATCTTTACGAGCTGATGTTACTCGTTTTCAACCTTGTCCGTTCCTTCGACAAAATCTTCCTGTCTGTTGGTAACGAATGTAAACTCGACCGATGGAGGACCGATTAACACCCACTCTTCTTGCAATATGATTCTGACTCAATCCTTCTTCCAGAAGAGCAATAATATTGGGAGTATAAATAAGTTTCCGCCGTTTGACAAACAATGGCGCTACCAATATGTTATAGTTAAAAGTCAGCTGTAAAACGTCATATCGTAAGATTGGACATCTGGCAAGAACCTTGAAATATTAGCGATTTTGTATCAGCATCTTATATCTTTTTTCGTGCGAAAATGTCGAGTTTTGAGCCGAATAAGCATCATTTGCGGGAGCTTTTGATTTACTTCTTTAATTTGAAGAAATCTGCAGCTGAGGCGCATCGATTGCTTGTAGCATATGGTGAGGCTGCCTTAAGTGAGAGAAGTTGCCGTGAGTGGTTTCAAAAGTTTAAGAACGGTGAATTTGACGTCGAAGACAAAGAACGTAGCGGAAAGCCGAAAGTGTACGAAGACGCGGAATTGGAAGCATTATTGGATGAAGATTCGTGCTAAACGCAAAAAGCACTTGCACTTACATTAGGAGTGACTCAACCAACAATTTCACATCGCTTAAAATCGTTGGGAATGATTCAAAAGCAAGGAAATTGGGTTCCATATGAACCCAACTGAAGTCGAGAAACGTTGAACGCCGATTTTTCACATGTGAAATGCTGCTTGCCAGGCATAAACGAAAGGGTTTTTTGCACCGTGTAGTCACTGGTGATGAAAAATGGATCCACTACGATAACCCAAAGAAGAAGAAATCATGAGGACCACCTGGCCATGCTTCAACATCGACAGCCAAGCCGAACATTCATGGGAAAAAGCTCATGTTGTGTATTTGGTGGGATCAGCTAGGCTCGTTTATTATGAGTTGCTCAAACCGAACGAAACCATTACTGGGGCTCTCTACCGAACACAATTGATGAGATTGAGCCGAGCCCTCAAGGAAAAACGCGCCCACTACTACTCCAGACACGACAAAGTTATCCTTCTGCATGATAATGCTCGTCCACATGTTGCGGCGCCGGTCAAAACCTACTTGGAAACACTCAATTGGAAAGTTTTACCCCACCCGCCGTATTCACCAGACATTGCTCCTTCTGATTACTATCTGTTTCGATCGATGGCGCATGGCCTGTCTGAGCAACACTTCACATCATATGAAGATACCAAAAATTGGGTCGATTCGTGGATAGCTTCAAAAGATGAAGCGTTTTTCCGACGCGGTATCCGTATGCTGCCAGAAAGATGGGAAAAAGCGATGGACAATACTTCGAATAAAACGTTAGGTACCGTTCTTTCACAATAAATGCCCAATTTTTGATAAAAAACGGCGGAAACTTATTTATACTCCTAATAATTTGTGCACACTGAATTTTATTCAACCGAAGCATTTTGTTACGACCCTGCTTTTTTGAACGATAACTTCAGTTAATTTAAACTAAAGGTTGGGGCGCATTGTGGCGTCAAGTGTAACAGAAGAGAGGGTCCAGGCGGAGGATGCTGCCGTTGGAGATTGGCTGACGGCCCGGACAGAGGAGAGTCTTGGATGGAGGCGGTTAGCCGGTCGGTCAAAAGGAAAAGAAGGAAACGCAGGCGAAAAACTCAGTCTGGAAGTAAAGTTTTGCTTGACCGTCTTATGTATCCCGACGCCTGATCCGAGGGGGAGAGCCGGGATGTTTAAAAGTGATAGTGGAGTGGGGGGCGGGCAGACCGGTGGCGTTGTGGATTGTGGGACTCGGGTTTTCTCGGCTCTCCCGGCTATTGGGGCGCTTCTGGGTCGCGCGGGTGCTCGCCCTGCTTATGCCCATTCACGCGTTCGCGCGCTGAAGATCGTGCTTAAATCGTGCGTCAAAAGGATGACTTTTTGAAGAAGAAGTCAAAGACAAGTAACATCCGCTCATGAAGATCGCAATGTGGCAACATCGTCAATGTGGCAATGTGAAATCCAACAATAATTGCGCGACAAATTGTAAGCGAAATTCTTCCGCACCGACGAATCAGCGTTCAAACAATCAGAAGGTGTTTACACGAAAGAGACTTGAGATCGTAGACTCGAGCTCCAATGTTATCTGTGGCTCATCAACATGCCCGTTTAGAATATGCTCGCTTTGATCAAAATTGGACTGCAAGACAGTGGAACAACGTACTGTTCACTGATGAATCACGGTTTTGCCTCTTTAGTTCTGATGCAATTCGTGTTTGGCGTCGTCGTAGGTATCGTTATGAACGAAATTGTATCGAGCGTTTGATGGTGGTTTCATTATAGTATGAGATGGAATATCAACACATAGACGCACGAACCCCGTCACCTTATCGCCTCTTGGAATGACAGCTATGTTGCTATGTGGAGGCAATTTTGCGTGTTCCGATGCGTTGTCGAGGGACGCGATTTCATTCTAATGCAGGACAATGCTCGATCACATACCGCTAGTCCTTAACTTCCTCGGAGAAAACAACATCGAAGTGCTACCACATCCAATGAGCGCGGATTTAAATCCCATCGAACATGTATGGGAAGAAGGGTACGCAATTTGGAAAGACCGCCAACGAATCTCCAAGAACTAGAAGCAACATTGCATCAAATATGGTGAGAAATATCTCAAGCCGTAATTAAATCTTTCATCAGTATGCGTGATCAGTATCGTTTGCAAGAAGTCATTCGGAGACGAGACGGAAATATCAGATTTGTAAGTGTATATGTCACTCACGCACTTCCCCCAACACACACACGCACGCATGCACGTACGCACGCACACGAAGTGTAAGTCCGACCATGTAACCTCCCCGTGATATATCTCAGGTAATGCTAATACCAGCGGCAAAATTTTTAGAAATTTTTAGAGAATAGACAACATAAATCCATTACTCACTTCAAATCACTCAGTGAAAAAAATTGTAGCATAATGATAAAAAATCATTTTAAAGTAAAAATGTTAAACTTTACTTACAATTAAAGAAGTTATGGCTTTAAAATATTTTTTCGCACATTGCTTTGCGACCATTCTTCGCGGAGATATGTGAAATTTAAATTTAGTTTTTTTAACGCTGATTTTAAGTGACTCTAATTTTGTTCAGTAGCTGCATGCAAACTTCAGGATAGAATAACTTCGTCAAAAATCGTTGTATCGGGATGTTAGAAAAATATTTTACAGGTTGAAACCTCTACTTTTCAAGTCGCTACTTTTTAAAAAATGGTCTCATGAAGATTTTATAAAGTTATACAATACAAACATAAATGAATATATCAGATCTCAAAATTTTTTATGAAATTTGCGGAGTTCCACGGGGTGGACTAAAAATTGTACACAAATGCGATTTACATTATTCAAAAAAGCGAATCTTTATCTTTAATTTGCTTTTTTACGAAGCTCCGTACGAAATCATAAAAATTAACGGTTTTTTTTTGTTCTACTTACTCACTTTATTTTATTTATTGTTTAAATTTATTTTATTAAGAAGAAGGAGAGGAAGGGGGAGGAGGAGAGAGAGAGAGAGAGAAAGAGAGAGAGAGAGAGAGAGAGAGAGAGGGGGGGGGGAGAGGCAGAGAGGGAGCGTGTTCACCCGTTCAATCTAGAGCGTCTAGTCGAAGAGAGGCGTCAACTGATCACGTGACTTTGAATAAAAATTACGTAAACATTATTTTAAGCATATTTCTCTTAGTCTTTTCTTACAACTTATTTTATTTTTATGGATAGATCTCACTTATTACTTAAAGTCTACACATGTATTCTTGAATTTCATGACTTAGAATAAATTCTTGCAATATGTTGATGAGGAAGATCTAAGTAAAAGAAATACTAGTATCTTAAAAAAAGTTTACATTAAATATGTCTCGCGATCCCGCCGATAGGTTTCTTATATCATATGAAGTGTTGGAGGTATTTACATTTCGATTGTTAAGAGAGCTGGCGATGGTAATACTAGATTGAACATTGGTGATTTGGATAAAAGACCGGGCAGAACAAAGATTAAGAACTGAAGGATAAAAATAAAAAATTAAGAACTGAAAAAAGAACCGAAAAAAATCATAAAATTTTACCAGTTCGGTATTGGTATTATAAACTTTACAAAATTTGGGTACGGTTTCGGTTTCGGTTCACTAAAAGAAAGAGTTCCGAAACAGTTTTCGGTTCCGATTTCGGTTCGGTCTAAATCCCTGCTACCATCAGCATTCCAATTTTAGTAAGTACGTTATTGGTGCAAATACGCATTTCAGATTGGAATGGTATTTTTAGTACTATCAGTTGTATCAAGATGGCCGGAGTGAACGTTTTTTTGCTTCGGTTTGAATTTTGCATCATCAATATTTTAAAAGTATTATCGACAATATAATGCATTTGTATTCATAATTATCATTCCATTATTATTTGTTTTGGCCGTATTGACTCCCTTTTGATTCTACCAGCACGTGCCAATAATTTAAAAAAGAAGAAAAAAGAGTTAGTGAATTCATTGTTAGAAAATTGTGAAATATTAACTTTAAAATAGATAAACATAAGTAATAAAAGATTTTATTTGCAATGTATTTTTAAGAGTAATGCTTGAAAAATCTAATGAGGAATCTAGCGATAAATCAGATTCGGCAGAAATAGTAAACGTAATAAATAATTTCTGCGAACGTATATACTCGTACATATGTATTACACATATGTATTCTACGTAGTAGACGCAATGCATATAACTTTGGTTTTACTTTATGTAAGTTTTATATTGTTTTATTAATGTAATAATTTTGATAATCATTGGGCTATTCATTACATAGCTAATTTGGCATTTGGATAAAGAAGAACGGACTAATTGTCGGGAATCATTAACTTGGAATTTGCGTTAATTATGTAATTCCGATTTATATTATATTTCATATTGATAAGGATCCGAATTGAAGGGTTAAAACGTATATTTTATTTGTTTTGTTACTTTCACACGAAAAATAAAGAATTTTTGTGCATCCGAACAGTTGATGTAAGCTCTGATGAGCTTTTTTACATTTTTCACTGATTAAAATTAAAGTCACTCTAATTTTAACATAGCATCTGCAAGAATTTTTTTGTATTTTACTTATTACAAATTTTTTGTATATATTTTTTAACGTTACAATCTAAGATAATTGCAGTGAGTAGAACAGAAGCCTTAAGATTATGACAATACACATGTAATTTTTGTATTTTTTTAAAACTTATAGTAACATATGAAAATAAGTACGCGAAATGATTAAAAAATAATTAAGTTATAACGTAATGGAATAATTTTTGTTAGGTATTTTCTAAGGACGTAAAATAAATTAAATTAGTAACTCTTTAGGCATAATACTAAGGTTCAATGCTTTTTATTACTTATTACATAAGTTTTATCTTTTAGTTTACCGAATAGTACAATAGATTTTATAATTAAACAAGGAGTTGGGGAACTCAGGATGTTCTTGAGGAATAATCCGGATCTTTTAGTTACCAAAGCGGACAAGGATAATGCTACTGTAATTTTGACTTACCAAGAATACCCAGACAAAATGCGTGACATACTTTCGGATAAGGACACTTACAGATTGATAAACAAAGACCCTACTAACAAACTGACTACGGGAATACGATCTCTCTTAACTGGTTGGAGATCGAAAGGCTTTGTTGATCAAGATGTATATAAAAAATTGTATATTTCGGACGGTGATTTACCGAGATCCTATGGGCTCCCAAAAATTCATAAGACGAACATCCCGCTAAGAATAATAGTAAGTACCATCAATAGTCCTTTTTACAAATTAGCAGTTTTCTTGAAAGAAATTATTAATAAAAGTTTAAATAACAATGAAAAATTTTGATACATTAAAAATAGCTATGAGTTAGTCAAGAGAATTAATGGTCTATCTTTGCCTGAAGATTATCGAATAGTTTCGTTTGACATCTCATCCATGTACTCCAACATTCCCATCGAATTGGCTTTAAATAGTGTTTTAAGTAGATGGAATCGGATTGAGAAGAATACTTCCCTTTCAAGAATTCAAAAGGGCTATTTCCATCATTTTAAATTCAATCTTTTTTAAGTTTAATGATGAATATTACGAACAAATTTTTGGGTTACCCATGGGATCACCTCTATCACCGATTTTGGCGGACTTGGTGATTCAAGACTTGGAAAATAACATTTTCAGCACTCTTACCATGCACATATCTTTTTATTATAGATATGTGGATGATATCGTGCTTGCAGCTCCTACAAATGAGATTAATAACATCTTGGATTCCTTTAATTCTTACCACGAACGCATAAAATTTACGGTCGATCATGGTAATGAGTTTGGTGTCAATTTTTTAGATGTAAAACTTTTGCACGATAGAGGTAGTATTATATTTGACTTGTACAAAAAGTCTACAAACTCAGGAAGGTTTCTTAATTTTTTTCTCCAATCACCCTATCACACATAAAAAAGGCGTCGTGATTGGGTTAGTAGACAAAATTTTATTTCTATCTCATCCAAAATTTCATCACGCGAACATTGAATCCTTAATTAACTCTCTCCTCCGCAATGGATATCTCTTACAATTGTTATTTAAAACTATAAAAAACAGAATAAAATCGCTATCCAGGAAAAATAATTTCGAGATCATTAGTGAATATGATCCGGACTCTAACTTGAATACGGTTGAAAAGAAAAAATATTTCACTATCCCTTACTTAAAAGGAGCATCGGAAAAATTTAACAGAGCCCTTAATAAATATAAATTTGCGTTAGTATTTAAACCGATGAATAATTTAAATAGGTTTATAAAAACGGGCAAAGATAAAGTTAAAAAAGACGAACTTTCTAACGTTGTATACAAAATTGAGTGCAAGGATTGTAATTATTCATATGTAGGTCAAACTAAAAGAAAATTAAAAACGCGATTAAAAGAATATATAAACGATGTTAAAAAACCTATCAATTCTCTTTCGGTCATTTTTAATCACAGAATTGACACGGATCATATGATGGACTGGGATAACACTAAGATATTAGATTCCGAACGGGCTTATTACAAAAGATTGATATCGGAAATGATTCATATTAAAACGCAAGGGAAGGGATTAAATAAACAGAGTGATATCGAGCGGTTTTCAGACCTTTACCTCCCTCTCCTTGAATAATAATTCTAGCCCCACTCAAAAAATTCTTCCACTTCTCCTTCCTTTTCTTATTCTTCCTCCTCTTTTTCCTTTATTTCCACTATAAATAGACGAGCATTTGGGCCTTTGGCATTACGATTGTGCGAATTCTCAAGTGCTAAAAATTATCGCAGTGTTCAGTATACGGAGGAGTCCCGCTCCATAGGATAAGCGTAAGTCTACTACTATTCTTAAAAAGTCATCTTTGTCTAACATATTACGTATTTATTGAATACGAGAATAACTTTACTGAATTAAAAAATTGTGCTTTCACAATAGAAATGGGCACTTGCTTGTCTCTCTGTGGCGGCTCGTCGGTATTTATAGAACGTGATATGGCTTGACAATAATTACAATCGATATGAACTACTTAGATCGATGAGATTAATTCCATACAATAAAGAAAGGAAGAAAACCGTACAGTCTACTCTTAAATTCGATCGAATTTTGTATTGTTATATATTGTATTGTATAAATGATTAAAATTTAAGATAATTAATATTGTTTAAATCACGGATACCGATGCGAATAATGGGCACAATAAAGATGCTATAGATTATGTACTAACTAACATTACGATTAAGGGTCGAATTATGTATCTAGTTTTTTAAATAATTTAATGTTTTAATTATTGTACTGAAGATGGTCAGATTGTGACCGAAACGTCTACATATTGTTTGAATTGTTTATTAATATATAACTTATTTACATCTGTAGTGTGGCTGTATGCTCTTTTTCATTTAACCTAAGTTTTATCTGTTTATGTCATCCAAGTGACGTTGAAATATGATAAGAAAGAAAAAAATATTGACATAATTTTTATAATATGTATAGTTATAAGTTTCAGATAAAAACAAATATTGTATATATAACTATGAAAATAATAAATATTTTGTTAATTTAAAAATGTAAATAGAAAAATAAAATTATTTTTTTAATTTACTGTTGAAGTTGTTAAATCGTCAAGCTGAATTAACAAGCGAACTAAGAAAACGAATTATAGCAAGAATAATGTGCGAGAAAAGAAAGAATAATCGAAAGTTGAAAGAAGATTGAAAGTATTGGGGCGTAACTTAAGAAGGATATAACGATATTTTTCGAGTACTTCTCTGCACGTTTTAATAAATCGCGGTCGTGCCAGCATAGCACGACAATTGACTGGAAATGGGATAAACATGAAGCAAGAAGTGACCAGAATTGTCCTGCCAAAGATTAGAAAGTTGCGGTGAAGCGAAATGTATAAAACTGCAACGACGGATTTCCTCTCTTTAGTTTAACAAATTGAATTCCTGTCTACTTTCAATTCATCACAAGGATAATGAATAATTTGGTAAATAGCAAATTTATTGTAATAATCATTTTATTTATCAGCTTATAGCATTCGAATGAATAGATTATTTTGTTTTTTATAATAATAAAAAAAGAATTAATAAATATATTTCACAAATTTTGAAATTAGTTTTTATTTTTGTTTTCGTTTGTGTTCTTATATTATAATATAAAAATTTATTTTTAATTATCGTTGAAAATAAATCAATAATTGAGGTGATCCTTTAATAAATTGAGTTATAAAATTTTATTAAATTAACAAATAAAATCTAAGTTCCTAGTAATAATATCTTAGTAGTAATTATCTAGTAGTAATATCTTTATTAATTTATATATAATGAAACCTAAGTGATATGTGTTTTTGTATTTACTATAAAATAAAAATCCCATAAATAAAAATTCTACTTTTGAACAATACGTAACAGGTATATATAATATTATAATTTAGCGTCCATTATAATATAAAATTTTTTTCACTTATATATATATATATAAAAGTGAAAAAAATTTGATATTAATAATGGACGCTAAATTATAATATTTAAAAATTATTACCTCACTCAATCTAAATGAACCTTGAACAAAACTCTGTTGTACAAAATTAAATAATAAAATCCAAATTCCAAGTATCTTTATTAATTTATAAATAGTGAAAACTAAATGATTAGTATCATTTATATAAAAGATTCCATATCAACAACTGGCACCAAGTTAAATTTCATAAAATTTTATTGATCATTTATATAAAAGATTTGATATCAACAACTGGTGCAAAGTTAAATTCCATATCAAATTATATAAAGAATACAATCCAAGCGACAGTATTTTTAATTTTTACAATACAAAATTTTTACCTAAGTATACAGAGTATTTGACAAGTAACGATAAAACTCTCACATACGGATAGAACGGACTAAACTGACAAGTAACCCTACCTTTCTGTCACTCGTCGAATTTAATGAAACTTGGTACATTTGTAGAGCAGACAAAAATAATAGGCACAAAATAATAGGCACATATTTTTTTATATCAACAGTGTTTGAGAATAGAAATTACCCTTATAGTGATAAGCACGAGCATCTAATCTAATTTTTTGCAGTTTAGCTTACTCTATTAGAGCTACTGCTAAATTTTAAAGATGATGAGAGGCTATATGTTTCCTGAAAGCAAATTCAGTATAAAAAATATAGAATTCAAAATGGCAGACTCAATATGGCGACTTGTTGAAAGAAAAATAATCTTAATATAAATTAATTCCTAAAGATTCCTTAATGATACAAAATGATTGGATATAACAGGGCAATAGGAATCAAACATGGTAATTCTTGTGCAAACCAATATGGTTAACAAAACAACTTTAATAATAATTAATCCGCTTACATATTTCGGCTCACTTTTGAGCCATCCTTAGAGATAATATGATGTTGTAATTACAAAAAGTTTTTTTACAAACTATTTTATTTTAGTGAACCATCTCCACCTATTAATGAAAACTATAATATAAAAACAAACTCTAATGACAATCTAAAATATATTAAAATTACTAAAAGGTAAATTTGTTGAAAACAAAAACTATTTATTATAAAATAATAGAAAATAGCTCACAAAACAAAAATTCACCATATCGCAAACATTTAAATTCTATCGGTTTAGTCAAAAACCAGTCTTTGACCATTCAATGAATTAGTGTCAATTATGTTGAAATTAATGAAAAACTTAACAATCTTATCTCGCTCTTTACCCAGAAATAACCAACGAGATGATGAGAAAATAGTTTATCCTCATTTCGTCTTTTTCTTTTTGCTTTTATTCTTTATTATTTAAAAAAAAATTTTTTGTTTCTATATTTTTTTATATTTTTACAATTTTTGTAACATTTATTACAAAATTTGTTATTTGTTGTAATTTTGTAGCAGGATTTTTATTTTTATTCTATGTATTTTTTACAAAAAAGATATAAAAAAAAAACTTTTGTATGCATAAAGATTTTGTACACTAAGCGCACTTTATGACTGCTACATTATTACATATCAAAGCACAGAAACTTTCACAATTTTTGGAACAGTAATCTATGGGATTATCAAAATGAAATGACTTTTCTTCTAAATATTCATTTTTGTATGAATATTTAAATAAATTTATAAAACGAGGAGAAGATAACTGATTATATATATATATAAGCGATTAAAGTTTGATAACGTTGTTTCGTAAGTGTAAGTTCATTATATAAAATAAGTGCGTCTGAAAAATATTTAATAAAATTTTTCCAAATTCCTTATGCCATATAAGAGTTTATTTAATTATCATTTCTGTAAAAAACATATAGAATAAAAATTAAAATTACGCTAACAAAATTATAAATATTACGAAAATTGTAAAAATATAAAATAATATAAAAATAAAAAAATAAAAAAAAATAGTAAAGAATAAAAATAAGAAGAAAAAGATAAAATGAGGATAGACTTTCCTCTCGTCATCTCCTCGTCAGGTTCGACAAAGAGCGAGATAAGATTGTTTCTCTTTCAGCAGGTCGTCATATTGAGCGTCATTTTGAATTTTACATTTTTACATTGGATTCGCTTTCAGGAAACATGATAGCTCTTATTATCTCTAAAATTTAGCAGTAGCTCTAATAGAGTAAGATGCAAGAAATTAGGTGCTCATGTTTATCACTATAAGAGTAATTTCTACCCTTAAATCTGCATCATTGTCGATATAAAAAAATATGTATCTATTATTTTTGTTTGCTCTACAAATGTATTTACCAAATTTCATTAAATTCAGCGAGTGACGGAAAAATAGGTATAATAAGGCTTGTAAGTCGAAAAGTCCTGTACCGTTTTACAATTTTCGCAATAATTAACAAGATATTAATTATTAAAAATCGCTAAATATTGATTTTCATTGATAATTTTTTACTCAAATACTATTAATTTTACAGAAAAACAACAAGAGATAACAATTTTTTATTTTTTTCTCATAAAGCTCTCTAAGAATTTTATCAATATTTTTTGTCAACTTTTTAGTACTGCATTTTCTTAGTGGCAACTATTTTTACCAACATGAAAAAATGCGGTATTAAAAAATTCTGAAAAATTTTAGAAGAATTCTATGAGAAGAAAATAAACAATTTTTGTCTCCTGTTTTTAATTCTCTTGTCATCAAATACCAAGATTACTTATCCTTCCTCATATATCGGTTCACTAAGTTCCGTGCTGCTTTTTCCTACACCTCTATCAAATATCTTAATTCCTTTCCTCTAATTCAATAAAAACCTGTCCCTTTCTATCCTCCTTTCGTTTCGCTGCCTCGCTTTTCATTGCCCCAGTATTTAAACGAGACTGATGTAATTGGTGTGTTTGCGGGTGTATGCGCGTGTGTGTATGTAAGTGAGTGTATGTGTGTGAGTGTATGTGTGTGTATGATTTCAGCTATTAGTTTACCTCTTATTGCATTGTTGTCTACTGCATTGTTATTCTGATTTTGTTACTGGGAGGCTTTGTAACAGCAATTTTGCTGACGCCTAACCATTTGCTACTATTGTCTATTATATTTATGTTTATGTTAACTATAGTCTATTGTATCATATTTTATGTCTATTACTCTGGTAACATGTAGTCTTTTTCATATATAGCTTTGCAAAAAACTAAATTAAATTAAATTGAATTAAAATTATTCTATAAAGTTGATAGCACTTAAGTAAAAAATTATTGAAGACCAATATATTCAGTGATTTTTAATAATTAATATCTTGTTAATTACTTCGCAAAATGGTAGAGAGCATTTCGACTCAGTTTAGTCTGCTATATCTCTGTACAAGAGTTTTATCGTTATTTATCAAACACCTTGTATATCTTTATATTCTTATTGAAGGATCTTCTTATTCGAATCTAAATGGCTCTAATTTTTCTTATATGAATTTTTTATATCGTAATTCATTCAAAGTGATTAAAAACATGAATGTAATATTTAAAATAAGAAAAAAAGATACATTCCCATAAGAGTAAAAGTATTCAGCGTGTGTATACATGCGCTTCGGTTATAGAATCGTATAAGTTACGAAAGATGTGCGAGCTGTTAGGTTTAAGTTTAAGATAAATAAATTTGAACTCATAAGATATGCGTTATAAAAAAGAGAAAAGAAATAAATAGTAAACTTTAAATAAATTAATAATATAATATAGGGCTATAAACCACTCAAGTTATTATGTGAGTAAAAATATCTATATCAACAATCTAAATTTTGTAACAGACATTTCATCGGTTACAAACATTATTATTTAACATTGAAAATGACTCGATAGGATCATTTTCAATGTTAAATAATAATTTCAAAAAAAATTATCAGTAACTATGCAAGATTACAGCGATATCATAAAGATTCTTAAAACAGTAGAACTCAGAGATGTAATCAACTTATTCTAAATTTGAGGAGAAGTTCAAAGTATAATAGACTTCATGCGATTATTATGCGACTTCTGAATTCAACATCAAGTTCCGATTTGAAGCTGCTTATATCTAGGTCGTGCAGTAATTCTGCCAACATGCGAGTACAACATGCGCTATTTTTATATTTTAATTTGTAAACATTTTGAGTAGTTACCAGTAACTTTTTAAAAATTATTATTTAACATTGAAAATGACTCGGAGTCGGAACGTCTGTTACAAAATTTAAATTGTTGATATAAACATTTTTATTTACATAATAACTTGAACGGTTCATAGCTCATATATTATATTATTAATTTATTTAATTAGTTGAACCGTTATTCTTTATTAAACATCAATAAATTTTATTTTTATTCAGTGTAATTTAATTTAAATAAAAAAATTTCATGTAAAAACACTTAGCGCTACTGGACCGAAAAGTGAAACAATAAATACCGTTCAAATGTTTATTATTATTATTATTATTATTATTAGGCGTTAGGAACTCGAAAGCTCATTGCCGCAAATACCAAATCCCGCCACTATTCCCGTCCCTGAGCCAGATCCCTCCATTTGTGACTCTCGTACCCCATTACGTTAAGGTCCATTCTAATATTAAAATGTTCAAATGTTTAATGAATTTAATTTGAATGCTACATTTATTAAAAAGAATTTTTTAATTTAATAAAAATTTTTTTTGCAGAACATGTATTCACAGCGTTTTATTACTTTTTTATAAAAAGGTAAATTTATACTGATTTCATACATTTTGTAGTGTCTTCTTATAAATAGTATACGAATTAATCAATTTAATATACTTTTTTTTCGAAGTTGTCAATGTCATGACCCTGGGTGAACACGAAATGGTTCTGGCAGTCGCTCGTTGATCGTTAAGAAATTATTGACATAAATGTTTAAAAAATCAATTAATTAAAAAAACAGACAACAATTTGAAACAAGGGTTCAACATTCACAATTCCAAATCTGTATGTAAAGTTATTCACAATTTATATTGTAGTTCTATGAATCATGATTTAAAACTTCTCAAGAATCTTAACTCTTCATTATAATTTATGATCATGTTAAGATAAACTCTGTGACTTTATTTATATTTTATATATATATAT
>NW_017305436.1:151409-178688 GCF_001594115.1 Trachymyrmex septentrionalis
TAAAGGTAGAATGGATTAGACTGAAAAGAAAATCCTCTACCATTTGACAATTTTCACAATAGTTAACAAGATATTAATTGCTAAAAATTATCGAAAATTTTTCAATAATTTTTTACTCAGATTCTATCAATTTTACAAAAAAAAACTACAAGAGACAAAAATTGTTTAAAGGTTATGCGTTTCGCGAATTTTCTCCGTGTCCAGATCCATTCTTGGAATGCCAACGTTCGTAAACTTGTTTGCAGTCCACTTCATCAGGGCGAAAAGCAGTCTGATACTGAGCTGTTTCTCCGGGCCGTTCCCTTTATATTACACTGTTTGTTGGATGGTCAGAGATGGTTAGAGTAGAACCGTATCGCCCACTTGAAAGGTTTTTTCTCAACTCGTTTTGTCATATTGTTTCTTGGCCTGAATTTTTGCTTGTTTTACATTCTCTCTTGCCACCTGACTTGTCGCGCGAAGTTTTTCTCTTAATTCTTGCACATAGTCATCGTACGCGTAAGTCGGTTTCGGAGGTTTTAATAGGGCGGTTGGTATCGTTGCTTGATGACCATATATAAGTTCGAAAGGAGTATATCCTGTGGCGGTATGAGGGGTAGTATTATATGTAAATATAGCGTAGGGTAACCATTCGTCCCGGTATCAGCTTTGCTGAATTTCGTCAGACTATCTTGAAAAGTCCAGATATATTTATTTCCTTCGATCGTAATCGGCAGTGGCCTTATTATGTCAAGGGCGCACTTTTCGAAGAGTTTTTCGGGTGTATTCGTTAATATGAGAGGCTTTTGACTCAATTTATTTTTCTGACAGAAATTTGCATTTATTAATATAGTTTTCGATTCTTCGTAATGCCACGCAAGTCATGTAACAATCTTATTCTTTTTATTGTTTGTGATACCTTTGCCCCCTATGGATGCATCATGATATTCATATAGTATTTGCTGTTTCTCTTCTTTCGTATATTCCTTCGTGGTACTCTCCTTGTCTTCTTTGGTGTTGTCTTGCCTTTCTTTTGCTTGAATGTTATGTATGTGTTCGTCGTTCTGGATTGGATTTCGACTCAGAGCATCGGCGTTGGTATTATCTTTACCAGACTTATGTATGATCTTATAGTCATACTCTTCTAATTTCAATCTCCAGCGCATTAATCTCGAGCCTGGATCATTTATTAAAGAGCCAGACTAATGGTTTGTGATCAGTTACGATAGTAAAGATCGTATAGATATGGGCGAAAATATTTGACAGCCCAGACTATCGCTAACAATTCTTTCTCCGTAATGTTATTTTACTCGGCTTTATTTAATATTCGGCTCGCATAAATAATCGGACGGTTTTGACCTTGTGATAATACGGCTCGAATTGCAAGGTCCGACGCGTCACTAGTTGCCAGGAATTCTCGAATGAAATCCGGCTAACTTAGTATAGGTGCTGTCGTGAGCTTCACTTTTAATAATTCAAATGCATTCTGTTGTTCCATTTTCCAGTCGAATGTAACTCTCTTTTTTGTCAAGCTTGTTAGAGGCTTCGCAATTTTTGAAAAATTTTCGATGAATTTTCGGTAGTATCCGATTGTATATTCTAAATTTTTTTCGGCACAGGAAAATCTTTTACAGCGCTTAATTTACTAAGATCTGTACGTATTCCCTTTTCGCAATATGTCCGAGATATTCCATTCATAAAAACTCGCACTTATCGGATTATAGTTTTAAATTATATTTATGTAATCGTTGTATTACCTCGACAAGACGCTCATTATGTTCCTCTAGGCTTGGTCCGTAAATAACTATATCACTAAGTACACGAGGTATCTCAAACCTTGTATTCCCGCTAATATTGTGTTCATTAGTCTTTGAAACGTCGCGGATGCATTTCTTAACCCGAATGACATTCGGTTAAATTCATAATGTCCGTGCAACGTAAAAAAGGCAGTTTTATTTTTTGTATTCCTCACTCATAGGAATTTGGTGATATCCCGATGCTAAATCCAGTGTACAGAAATATTTGGCGTTTCCTAACTGGTCTAAAATGTTGGTTATGTTTGGTAGAGGAAATGTGTCGCCTGGTTAATTCGTTAAGTTTCCTGAAATCTACCACTACTCTAAGTTTTTATCTTCCTGAAGCGTCGTTCTTTTTTGAAACAACTGTAATGGCGCGTTCCACTAACTCGTGCTAGGACAAATAATATCATCTTGTAGCATTTTTTTTATTTGTTGGTTCACCTCTTCCTTATGTTTTTCTGGCAACCGATAAGGTTGCACATTCACAGGTACACTATCGGTGTGCATATTAATTTCATGCATTGCCGCTGTTATGTGCATTAATATATCTCCTTTTAAGTGGAAAATGTCATTGAAATCCTCGCATATTTGTTCGAGAGTTTTCTTTTCTTCTTTATTTAGATGTTCGGTTCTTATTTGCATTCGTACGGCTCGTGCCGCGGTGGTGTGCCGCTTTCGTTACCTGTCTTTTGCAGTGTGTGCACATTCTCTCGGTCACTCATCCGTAACTCTTCTATTGTTACGAGCGGCGTAATTATTTCGACGTTTTCTCCCGTAGTATTTAACATACTTATTGGACACGTATAATCGGGGGCTACTAGACAATTCCCGATAAATATTCCTGGTCTAGTTTGATTTAACTATTCTCACATAATTTTTATCTGTGACCGCTTGCACTATCTTTTCGCTACGAAAAGACAGCGTTATTTTCCTGTATGGGTGAAGTTTCAAAGTTATCTCGACAATTTGCAAATAGTTTTTCTGATCGCTTTTAATTTTGTGTTTTTGTAGAAAATCTATTCTGAGGATTCCTTCGTAGACTACAGGAAAATCATCTCTCATGACATGGTATATCGTATTTCCTTGTCGCCTAAACGCATCGTTGCTCTTATTTTCCTGATTGTTTTTACTTCATGGTCTGTCACGCCGGTGAAAGCTATTGGCTTTTCTCGTATAAGTGTCTTGCTCTTTAAGTTTCCTACTTTAATTAAAGTAAGTGTAACGCCTGTATCTAATAATAGATTTATCCGACCCTTCTTCATTTGTTTGATCGGTAGTATTACAAGTCTAAGGCCGGTATTTGCATATTTCCCGGTCACTTGCGTAATTTGATGTTCGCTAGCAGCTCGCGTCCCCCTTTTTTCTTTTTCTTCTTTGCTACTAGCGTACGACGATTCTTCGCTTTTGCTTTGTCGCTTATTTCGTCTTATCTCAACAGCAGTGTTTACACGCTTCGTCTTACGATTGGTGTCTCGCTTCGCGTGTTGCTTCAGCTTCTTGTCGGACCGTCCGTTCAATGACCAGCACTCGTTTCTTTTATGTCCTGCTTTTTTGCAATATGTGCAAAATTTCTCGATGGCATTTATACTTGCTGGTTTATCGACTCGCCGCAATGAAAATCTGTTAGCGTAACGGCTTGACCGATAGTGTCTCGCCCATATTGACCTACTTTTCCGCATTTGCTGCACTGTACGAGGTCTGTTCAAAAAGTATCGCGAATTTTGAATTTCCGCGGGTTACGTATATTCGATTTTCGATTTTTTGTGGCGTTATGTTGGTACTCATGTCTCTCACTTATGCCGACAAGTTCGGCCATTTTGAATGTTCAGTTAATTTTTGACAGCTGCTTTGCTTGCACGTGTTTTGGCTCGTCTTCGATTTTTGCCTATTCCAAAAAATGGATCAAAGAATCTGTATCAAATTTTGTGTGAAAAACAAAATTAAGTGCGCGGACGCATTCCGAATGTTGACTGTGGCATATGGTGAAGCTACCTTGGACCGAAGCAACGTTTATCGGTGGTACAAAATGTTCTCAGAGGGCCGAGAAGATGTGAACGACGAAGAGCGTGCCGGACGCCCGAGCACGTCAACAACAGACGAAAACATTGATGAAGTGAAGAAAATAGTATTGGCCAATCGTCGAATCACCGTTAGAGAGGTTGCTGAGGACCTAAACATATCGATTGGCTCGTGCCATTCGATTTTTACCAATGATTTGGGCATGAGACGGGTCGCCGCGAAATTCGTACCAAAATTGCTCAATTTCGACCAAAAACAGCATCGCATTAACATTGCTAAGGAGCTGTTGGACTCTGTCCGCGACGACCCAAATTTGCTCCAGAGGGTCATAACTGGTGACGAATCATGGGTTTATGGTTATGACGTGGAAACCAAAGCTCAATCATCCCAATGGAAGCTGCCGCACGAGCCAAGACCGAAAAAAGCGCGCCAAGTTCGGTCGAATGTGAAGGTTTTGCTTACAGTTTTCTTCGATTGCAGGGGCGTGGTGCATCATGAGTTCTTGCCACAGGGTAGAACGGTCAATAAGGAATATTACCTGCAAGTTATGCGCAATTTGCGCGAAGCAATCCGCCAGAAACGCCCGGATTTGTGGAAGAACAAAAATTGGCTTTTGCACCATGATAACGCCCCTGCTCACACATCGTTGCTTGTGCGCGAATTTTTGACCAAAAACAACACACTAATGATGCCGCAGCCACCGTATTCCCCAGATCTGGCCCCCTGTGACTTTTTCTTGTTCCCGAAACTGAAGAGGCCCATGAAAGGACGACGCTACGCTACGATTGAGGAGATAAAGACGGCATCGAAGGAGGAGCTGAACAAGATTGCAAAAAATAATTTTTTGAAGTGCTTCGAGGATTGGAAAAAACGTTGGCACAAGTGTATAATATCTGATGGGGATTATTTTGAAGGGGACAAAATAGATATTCATGAATAAATAAATAATTTTTGAAAAAACACAAAATTCGCGATACTTTTTAAACAGATCTCGTATAATAATTTTCTGACGCGAATGTTATACGGTACAATAAAATAAAATAAAAGGAAAAATCGTATCAATTTCGAAAGCTAACAGATGAAATCGTTTCGACTAATTTAGAAGTAAACAGATTGTTCCGGAATTATTGTTATTTTTCATATTCTCGAAGCAGACAAATAACTCATCGACACCGAGCCGTCAAAACACGAGCATACCTCGCTCCTGTGCTAATCACGCTGTTTGTCTCAAATGGCACGCGATCCCCCTTGCGCAAATCCCGAAAACTGTCGATCGCGCACACGCTCCGTGTGAGAATCGTGAGTTCGCCACCCGATCCCGATCAATACACATCACATATCGCTCTTCGTTCTTAACGCATCTTCGCGAATATTAAATGCGAACCAATCGACTTGTCGTCACGTATCACCGGTGCCTTCTGTCATATACGCGTACCGCGAGACCGTTCAAGGCGCGAGAGTTACCGGAGTTTCCGACGAGATTTGCCGGTCTCATTATCCTGCCTGCTCGCAAATACGCATTCCTTCGAACGGTAGCGAGAAATTACTCAACGTCATACCAAGTGCGAATTACCTGTGCACGCATCGAACCGAACGCATCAATTGTCGCAATATTACTTGTATTACTACGAGTATCGCTTACCGCCAGCTTCGAACAAATCTTAATTCAACTCTATAATAAAATTTAACTTATTACAATCAAGAAAGTCATCGTTATTACACGCTGCCTTGGCGAGCGAGCCTTCCATACAAGGTGACACCAGCGACCCGTCACAAAACACAGATTTTTCGAAGACGAATCATGTGATTGCTTGCGAGACAATGACAAGACACATCATTACCGATTGATCGTTTTTCGACACATGCGAAGCGTATATAATAGAGAGCTACAGATACTAAGCTAAATTAACCTTCACTAAATTAAACTTAATTCGATATTCAATTCGACCAATTCAATCAGATCCGCCTCCTGTAACACCAAAATTCTATCAACTAATCCAATAACCTCTTTTTTGTGTGATCGGGTGATGAGATAAAAAATTCAAATATCTCTCAGAAAAAGTTTATTTATGGTACCAATTAAATTCAGTAACATTATCGTTAATAATAAAGGTGATGTCTAAAAAATTCAATCTGTTCCCTCCGACCTCCATGATAAACTGAATCCTTGATTGCTGAGAATTAAAAGCATCAAGAATAGAATTAATCATAATTGTACGTGCAATCATAACCAGATCATCCACATCAGGATGATCAGGTGATTTATCACCTAATGACTTCTTTTTGTACGGACAATGAGTCATCAATTCGACATTATTACTGGATAAAAAATCAACGGTTTGACGTGCTGTGTGACAGCTGGCGCTGTCATGATGAAGGATGATGTGACGATTTCGGTTTGTTCTACGCAATTCATTTATGACTTCTGGCAAACAAATTGTATACTAATCAGTATTTACAGTCCTTCGATCTTCTAAAGTCACGGTTGTCACATGTCCGGCATAACCGAAGAAACAAGCAATCATTTGCTTGGCAGCACTGCGTGAACGAACAACTTTTGTTGGGTTCGGTTCATTTGAAATACCCAAACAGTGGATTGTTGTTTATTTTCGGGCTCATACCCATAATATGAATACCATAATATGAATAGATCCATGTTTCGTCCCCAGTAACGATGTTGTAGACCAAAGTTGACCGACCTCGGTTGAATTTCTTGAGCATTTCTTTGCTCCATTTAATACAAGCCTGTTTTTGAACTTCGGTCAAATTGTGTGATCCAACAACTGCAAAGTGTTTCCGTATGCTCAAGTGATCATGCAAAATCGTATGTATTGCTTTCATGTCAATGCCTAAGGATGCCTAAATCTCGCGGTATGTTATACCATATACCGGTCTCGCTCAATTATTTCACGCACAGCATCAACATTAGTGGCAACAACAGATGTGGATGGATGATCTTCACGGAATTCATCACTAAGAAAGATATGTCCACGCTGGAATTCGGCAAACCAATTATAAACAGTCCTATTGGATGGTGCTTCATCCCAAAAGCCAAATGAAGTCGATCGATGCATTGTTTCGGAGTTAGATTACATTTGTAATCGTAAAAAATTATTGCCCCAAAATTTTCACGCGAAATTTCCATTTTCTTACAAAATAACTTTTTTTAAAATACTATGCAAACAAAACTAATTGGCTTGGGTATAAACTATTAATTGAATCATAGGTTAATAATGTCTAATTTTACGGATATGATAGTAGCAGAACATTGGCGCCATTGGAAGTATTAGATTGCAGAAACTTTTCCAGCAGCCTACGTATCAGATTAGGTATTGTTTTTACAATTATTTTATGTAGAAAGATTGCCAAAGAATATAAAGGACTATTTATAGAAGAGATAATTATGTACTAATGGACAATATAGTTTGTGTATTTTTAGGAGGGTATAAGCTCTTATGTGTCCTGTCGCTACATAATAACATTCTGTCTATAGAAATTGAGATATACTCTGCATTTCTCTATTTTACCAGCATTGTGCGTAAATGTATTATAAGGTTTTTAGTAGAATCTTTTTTGATAATTTTATAAGTATCTACATCTTGGAGCATTACATTTACCTTTAAAACGTACAGTTGTTTGTCTAATGCGACAGTAATATTGCCTTTGTCGGCACGAGTAAAAATAATGTTATTTTCTTTTTTCGTAATCTTCTAGTACTTTTAGCTTATTTTAATAAATCTAAATATATTTTCGTATGTTAAATGAAGATAAATTATTTAAAATAGGAATTAAATGATTTATTTTTAGATGAAGTGTAAGAAAAAGAAGAAATTATAAGAAGAATAGATTGGACATCAATACATATTTCATTGAATGACGTATAAGGAGAATTGTGTTTTTTAATACAATGATAGCGAATTATTGTTTGTGGTTAATGATTTATTGTGAGAACCTGGTTCAATATCAGTAGATATATATATTATGTGATAATAACAAATCGGGGTTCAATAGCGTTGTTATTGCTTATTTTCTTTTTTCCTTATTTTATTTCAAAGATAACCAATGACATATTAAATCAATTTTATTCTTTTCACATACAAAAAAAAGTCTTTACATTTACCATTTCTATATTTTTGTTAATTATACATCTTTACGACGATTGTACGGCGGCTTTAAAGTGCACTGAATGTGCATTACCCAGATAGCATTTGTACGGCACAGTAACCGTACGTTGCAGAGTCATAAAGTTTTGAAACATTCTATCGTATGCGCATGTTACACTCATGTGAGACATTATGTGTTATTCGTGAAGTCACACGAAACAAATCATGTAAGCAGCACGTTGACTGCATGATGAATTATACAAATTTCGTCTTTTTGAAACAGCGCGCTAAGTGCACAATCCTGTTACGGCGTGCAAAATTTTTATTAATTTAATCATCTTGAAGGCAATTATGGGAACTCATCTTCAAAACATCATTATCATTACTACCATTGGCTGCATTCAGTAGAACGTATATTTTGCAACTGTTGGAAATTTTCTTTGCATTGATTGGATTATATTTTTAGATCTATAAGATGATCTTATTTCAACAGACAATCATAAAACGGTTGCAAAACTGTTATGTTCTGCAGCCATTAGCATGCATTCAGCAGACTCAATAGTTGAGTCAGCGTTGCTGTTATTGGTGTATTCTTCTAGATCATTTAATAAGACTTTTAGTTGAGTCTGCTAACAACATTTAAAAGTTTGATTGAATGATTTAGAAGAAGGCAGCCATTTTATCAAAAAAAGATAAAAGCTTTTTGCTGAGAATTTCTCATTATACTGCGCCTTTTATCCTCTTGATGTGGTTTTTTAAATACAAGAAATTAAACTTCGCTGTGTCCCTCTATCCACACAATACATGGACGTCCTTTGAACGTCCGCTGTATGTTCTCAAATATCCCTTATGTCCTAATGTCCTGAACGTCCATAGAATGTCTGAAGGACATTTAAAGGACGTTTTGCTTTTAGCGCAGTTGCAGTAGAATGACTATAAGACATCCAAAAGGCATATTCGGGACTAAATCACAAAATTCAATATTATGTATGTTAATATATTTCTGATATACGAGGTCTGTTCAAAAAGTATCGCGAATATTGTGTTTTTTCAAAAATTATTTATTTATTCATGAATATCTATTTTGTCCCCTTCAAAGTAATCCCCATCAGATATTATACACTTGTGCCAACGTTTTTTCCAATCCTCGAAGCATTTCAAAAAATTATTTTTTGTGATCTTGTTTAGCTCCTCCTTCGATGCCGTCTTTATGGCTTTATGGCTCGTGCGGCAGCTTCCATTGGGATGATTAAGCTTTGGTTTCCACGTCATAACCATAAACCCATGATTCGTCACCAGTTATGACCCTCTGGAGCAAATTTGGGTCGTCGCGGACAGAGTCCAACAGCTCCTTAGCAATGTTAATGCGATGCTGTTTTTGGTCGAAATTGAGCAATTTTGGTACGAATTTCGCGGCGACCCGTCTCATGCCCAAATCATTGGTAAAAATCGAATGGCACGAGCCAATCGATATGTTTAGGTCCTCAGCAACCTCTCTAACGGTGATTCGACGATTGGCCAATACTATTTTCTTCACTTCATCAATGTTTTCGTCTGTTGTTGACGTGCTCGGGCGTCCGGCACGCTCTTCGTCGTTCACATCTTCTCGGCCCTCTGAGAACATTTTGTACCACCGATAAACGTTGCTTCGGTCCAAGGTAGCTTCACCATATGCCACAGTCAACATTCGGAATGCGTCCGCGCACTTAATTTTGTTTTTCACACAAAATTTGATACAGATTCTTTGATCCATTTTTCGGAATAGGCAAAAATCGAAGACGAGCCAAAACACGTGCAAGCAAAGCAGCTGTCAAAAATTAACTGAACATTCAAAATGGCCGAATTTGTCGGCATAAGTGAGAGACATGAGTACCAACATAACACCACAAAAAATCGAAAATCGAATATACATAACCCGCGGAAATTCAAAATTCGCGATACTTTTTGAATAGACCTCGTACATATTTATCATTCTTATTCATTAATAAAACTTTATAAACACATTTCATAGGTTATTGTGTCATTTTATGACTCTAACAATTAATTGGCGTTATTAGTGAAAAGGAGAGGAAAAGGACCAATAAGAGAATATTCATCAATTTGATGGGAGGAATTAAAGGGGTGGTATGACAAACCAGAGGGAGGTTCCTCTCGGGGATGTAAAAGAGGAGAAAGACTGGACGGGAGAGATCATAAAAAAAATCTAGAGATGGATCAGAGATGGAGGAGTAGGAAATTTCTAAATGCGGTAATTGAGTCGGTGCCGGCGATTGAACTGACGGAGATTGTATATGTTCTTGAGGGGTTTTTCACGATGATAGAGTGGACACGGACGATGCGTTAGCGCGCATTATTAGTCCCCGCGAATCGACAGCAACGAGGGGCGGAAGTAATGCAAGAACGCATAAAAAATTTAGTTGTCTTTAAAAAGGGACGACACAAGAGGAGGAAGGCCACCCAGGGATACTGCAGTAGAATCAAAGACTTACTACTTGATAATAATGATGTATGGAGTGCCAGATATCCGTGAATTTTGGGGTGCTGAGCGCTTGGTCCACCTCATGGATTCGCCCGATCCGTCAGTGCCGTTGATCTTAAATTGATGGCCTGGGTTATTTGGTTGACACTAATCACTGGAAAGGTCTTTGAGAATCAAATGAAGTTTTTCCCGAAGATATCGGCACAACTTTTGCCTCTGGGAACTCAGAAAAAATCTCCTCGAGGGTCGCGGAACCGCGGTTTTTATATTAATCTTCCTCGATTACTCAGATTCGGATTAGTGGAATAGGTTTCGTTAACTAATAATAGGATTTTTTCTCGCTCCAGGATTGATTGAGATTCGGGATACGGTTTGGGGAAGAAGAGGATGTTGACCGGGCTATGTAAAGAGTAAGCAAGTATCACCTTAAACTTTATAGCGCTTTTCACTAAAATTATGTGCAAGGAGTACGTCAAGGAAGCGCACGTGCAACGTCGGCACGGGCTTACTAAATGTCTCTCTCCCAGAACGTCGCGTGACACTTCTAGATTTTACAGTCGCGGACTTGTGAGAATCGTCCGTTAAAAAGTATCTCGGCGCCAGTCTTAAGCTCCCAAATGACATATTTAATATTATTTTATTTAGCCGCGGTGTCCGAAGGGCACAGGCTCCTTTTGATCCCACCGCTCGTGCACATGAACTAATTTTTAGTTTATCGCTGAGCGACATTTACGAGGAGGTACTTTGGATTCTTTGCTTTAATTTTTAAAAGTGAAGAAAGAAAATTTTTAGTCACTTCTAGTCTGTAAGTCTGGGTCTACAATAGATGTTTTAAGTTTTAAGCCGTAAGAAATTGACTAACTACAGTCAAATGCGAGGAGAATAATAGATTATGATTCGTCCATTTCTTACGGCTTAAAAATCTATTGTAGATCCGGGATAATGGCTCAATTTGTTCATTACTCGCAGCTGTCTCTATATTTTAACGAACACCAGATCTCCACGAAAGAAAACAGTAGGAGTCTGCTGGACGTAACACTTTCATTTTTTCTAGTATCCAGACTAACATATTTATACCATAAATCTGATTTATATGAATATTCTAACTCGAATTTAATAAGTATTAAAAATAATTTTTTTACATTATCTTACGTTAAGATCATCTCTGAAAGTACCGATTTTTGTACCGATAGCACAAAAAGCCGACAAAAAAAAAACATATTCCATTCCAAAAAAATTTATAAAAAGAGAAAAAGATGAATTAGATCCAAAGATCCACCACGATGTGGTTTATAAGATAACTTGCCATGATTGTGATGCATCTTATATTGGCCAAACTAAAAAACAGTTGGGTACTAGAGTAAAAGAATTAATTTCGGACATTAATAAAAAAAGTGGATCTCCTTTTGTCATTTCTAGCCATAGATTACGGTACAACCATGATTTCAATTGAAACGACGTTAAAATATTGGATAATGAAATATTATGTATAAAAAGATCAATTTCAGAGATAATCTACATAAAAAACAACAATATAGTTTAAACAAATAAAGCGGCACCAAATTATTTTCAAATTCATATGTACTGATCCTTGACTTGTTATCCCCTTCCTGATTCTTGTTCTCCTTCTATTTCCTTTTTTCCCTTTCCATCAAAAACTAATCCATTCTCCCCTTCTTGTGGTTTCTCCTTGTCGGTTCACATCAGTCATTTTCATTTGAAATGTATCTGTCAAACTGTCTACTTACGAGTTATTTCTTTGTTAACGATAGCGGTATGCTTGTTTCCTTCTCAGGTATGCATTTTATTATTGTTAATATTTTAAAATTATTGGCTTAAGAACTATTAGATTATTGCAATATTGATTTTTGTAATAAACATTAATTAACTGTTGTGAGTCAATTGAGGAAAGACTACAGCAAAATGGATACATAGCTCGTTTACACTAGCCACGAAAATCTGAGATCTACCATAACCGATTGAATGTATGTACACTGAAGATGATTCGATCGAAACATTTGTAATTTGAATAATATATTTTATTGTTAAATTATAGCACGACAATCCTGTTTGGCTCGTAGTCCTTTTGAATTATTTCGTTTTTAAATTTTTGAGCCCATAATATACATATATTAATTTTTTTTTAATATATTGATTTTTATGTAAAAATTGTAATGCATTCTACGTTGGATAGATAGATAGATAATTAAAAACTAGAATTTCCGAACATCGAAATTCCATTCGTTGGAATACGTCTATCCGATCCGTTATAACCGATCATAGGTTGCAGGAAGATCATGAATTAGAAAAACATTGTTATTTTAGATGAAAAACCTCAACACAAAAAAAGATTAATATCAGAAATGTTTATTAAAAAGCAAACAAACAGCCTTACAAACAAATATTAAAGGTCTTTACAGAGCCTATTTTTCTATTATTGACAAATTGAAATTAAGGATCTGTTTAACAGTTTAATCAGTTAGTGTCGGTCTTTCATCGTAACAAGTCTGTTTAACACTATTCTTTCTGATGACACATAGATACTATTTTAATTTCTGACAATGTTAACCCATAATTATTTATTTATCTGACTGGACTGCTATACCAATATTTTTGAATGTGTATTATAATCAATAGTTTGTGATATTATTGTCCACGTCCATAATTAGTTTTCTGTTGTTGTGAGGCTGTTTTATTACTATTTTTTGTTCGCATGTAGTTTAATTTTTTTTATTTAGAGTTTCTCGAATCTTTCTATCCGATCTTCCAATTATATGTGAATGAGCACTCTAATAATTCTGAGTGACAGGGTAGGGTTTAATAAGATGTATTTACTGATTTTATTGGTCTGATCTTGGATGACATCGCCAAGATTAAGTCAAGGTTGACGATGCCTCCCAAGGTCAAACCAATAAAACTAGTAAATACATCTTATTAAATCCTATCATTTTTATCTAAGACACTTTTTTCTAAAATGCATATTCTTTCCGAGATATTAGACTGTTTCCAGATTTTTGGTATATTTTTGAATGCTCATCACTCGGCTTCTAAGGCTCGGTAATGGGAACGGCTTTACAAGTGTTCATTTGGTAGACTCCTCTAACATCGCTGCTTGTTTGATCAAAATCACTGAAGAGCAGAGTGTAGCCTCTCCTTGTTAGTGGTTATTTCGTGATATATACGTGTAGAAGAATAGTAAAACATGTGTTACGCTAAACCCTTAAACTGAGGTTATTAAAAGATAAGAAAGGGAAATGGAGAGGGTGTGGAAGGACGGCTAGACTCAATCTCACAGTACGCGGAGAGGTGAACATCGTCGCACGCACCTTTTTCAGTCCCGGAATGCGGGTCAACGTCCCGAAAAAACGCTATGACGCCTGTTCCTGAGGGACGGTGCGAACGTCGGTCTTACTTTTTGGGTCAAGGAACTTAATCCTTTTGACCCGGGAGTGGACTTCGGGCGATCTCAGGAGTTAGAGGGAGGAATGAAGCGAGGGGTAACAAAAAAAGGGTGGAAAGCCTGGGATTTTTAATTACAATTAATTGACATTTATTTAATTTATGGATACAGACATTACTAGATTACAATTACATAACTATCTTTCGCAAGTTTTGTGTGTGTGTGTGTGTGCGTGCGTGCGTGCGTGCGTGCGTGCGTGCGTGCGTGCGTGCGTGCGTGCGTGCGTGCGTGCAGTTGATGCGGATCGATTATTCTGACTGTTCTGAGTACTCGGACTGCCTCTCTTGCAACCAACGTGGATCGACTATCCCGACTATTTCGAGTACTCCGACTAACTCTTTTGCAACTGACGCGTATCGAATATCCCGTCTATTCTGCGTACTCGGACTAACACACTGTGCTTCTGCGGAGCCTCTATTTATACCCTGAAAAAATGGGCGTAGTGCCCTTTATCTGGGATGCAATAGTTGCAATGTCTCGCATCTTTTTACGATGTTTATTAACGTCCTGTCGTTGTTGATCTAAAGTGCATCGTTTAAGGATTTTTAGAAGAAATGATTTATGTTTTTCTCTAAAAATCAAGATTGCTCCAGAGGATTTTGTTATTCTTGCGGAAAATGTGATTAGGTAAACAGGCGGTTATCGTCGTATTTTTACATACAGGGCAACCATTATCAGTCGCGAGTCCGACTTTAGATAACGTTACCGTGGAAAGTTATCTATGCGTTTTACGATTTTTTAAAACGCGATGTAGCGCCTGTTTTCTTAAGGTAAAATTGTCATTCCGACGATAAGGCTTAGCTTTTGTTATCGCGTGATTTGGATACATTTACGCATTCCTGTCCGCATTAAAATTGTTATTCCTTCCTGGTTGATTAGCGTTTTACGAGCTTCGCGGAACCCGCTCGATCACTCTCTTTAGATCCATTAGATCGTTATCAGCGCGCTCCACTCGAATCTCGTAGGCGCTGCCCGGAGTCGCGACGTGCAGTCAAATCTTTCGAAAGAAAGAATCGAAACGTCTATAGGACGTAACACATGTTATATAGCAAAATACACTTGTATGTAAGTGCTTTGCTTTCATATTCTTTATTTATTGTCTTGTCTCTATGTCCTACTTGTTTGGGATATACGGCATTCTTAGCGAGCGGGATTTATGCTCAAAGCATACAAGTGCACAGATTGAATTCAGTGCAGTAAAAAATGCAATAAATACATTATACGAGGGCGTCAATAAGTTCTTAGAAAATCTGTCAGAGGGCACTCGCGTGTCACGTCACATTACTTTTTGACAAGTAGCATCTTTCAGCTGATTACTGTCAAATTTTGAGCGGAATTCATCGCGTGGTTTCATTTCTGTAGTCAATTAAAGCGAACAACCTTTGTATTTTTTGCAAAATGGAAAAAAACGAGCAGTGATCAAACATCTACGTATGAAAGATTTAATGCCGAAAGAAACCAAAACCAAGTTGGATAATGTTCATAGCACATCTGCACCAGCATTTGCGACTGTATACAATTGGGTGAATGAATTTAAACGTGGTCGTACATCCACATGTGATGCACTTCGTTCGGGACGTCCAATTGAGGTTGCTATGCCAGAAATCATTGATAAAGTCCACGATATTGTTTTGACTGATCGACGAGTGAAAGTGCGCGAGCTTGTTGAGGCCACAGGCATATCACATGGCACAGTGATTTCAACTTTGCACAAACAATTGGATATGAAAAAGCTATCGGCAAAATGGGTGCCGCGTTTGCTCACTGTGAACCATGACGATTTCAAAACGTGTGTGACGATTTCAAAACAATGTTTGGAGATGTTTCAACGTAATCCAGATGAATTTGTGCGTCGATTCATTACTGTGGACGAAACATGGATCCATTATTTCACACCCGAGACAAAGGAACAGTCAAAACAATGGACTTCACCGGGTGAATCAGCTCCGAAAAAGGCGAAGACCGTGAAGTCTGCCGGAAAGGTGATGGTCACAGTTTTTTGGGATGCATGCGGTATAATTCATATCGATTACCTTTCGAAGCAAATGGCGGTTACTATGCAGCCTTATTGGACCGTTTCAACAACATTTTAAAGAAAAAACGTCCACATTTGGCGAAGAAGAAAGTGCTCTTCCATCAAGACAATACATGAGTTTACCCGGCATCGATGGCCAAATTCAACGAATTCCGCTACGAATTGCTTCCCCATCCAACATATTCGCCAGATTTACTCCCTGTGACTGTTTCCAAACCTGAAGAAATGGTTCGGAGAAAAGAGATTCACCATCAGAGAGCTGCTCATCGCTGAAACAGAGGCTTATTTTGAAAGGTTGGACAAATCATATTATTCGGACGGCTTGAAAAAGTTGAAGAATCGTTGGATCAAGTGTATCGAGCTGAAAGGAGACTATGTTGAGAAATAGTAATGAATTGATAAAAAAAAATGTGTTTTACTATGTTTTTCTAAAAACTTATTGATTTGCCCTCGTATGAAATATGTACCTCATATTATAACATTTGTAATATATGTAGAAAGATTGTGTAATTATTATTTATCAATCAATTTAAATAAATAAATAAAATAACGGGCAATTGAGAGCAATAATCCGCGGTAATTTGTGCATTATGTTAGAACAACATGTATTCAAATATTTTTTAATACATATACATCTTACCATATAAATAATGACCGTACGTTTCGGCTCCGTTCGAGCCATCATCAGCAGTAATATATAAATTGATGGATCATCAAGCCGTTGGAAGTAATCAGCAATAGAATGCAGTAAGGAGAGTCTCACAGATTACAATGTCTGGAGAATGTAACTTTCAGTTAGTTGTATAACTAAATGTGTGTGCACTTCATGATTGCATACTGATTTCAATATAAGAACAGATTAGCTAGCTTTTATTTTCAAAGAAATTCCCCAGAGGGACATTTTCCCTCTGAGATAATACAAAATAAACGGCTAAGCCGCGCGCCAATAAAAATATATTCATTACGGGGGACAAAGCCCCTTCCAGTATGAGCAAAATTAAAAGACTGAGAGGCGCGTCCCAGCCTACGCAAAATATCATAGTATATTTCAGTTGGCAGGCTGGGGAGATACGTAATCACAATCATCATGCTTCTCCGAGATATCACAAAAGCTTCGTCAAAAAATATAAAAGTCCCGAAGGAGCGCGCGCGGCAGTATCATATACGAGTATTAAATCATACTATTAAAAGTAAAGACTTACAACGCATACTCAAATTTGTCTAAAATACAATGCGTTTTCGCGACAATCGGCTTCATAAATAGATAGTAGAAATAAATAAAATATAAAAGACTAAAAAATTATAAAAGAAAAAAGTACAATAGTACATAAGAAAGGAGAAGATAGAAAAAAAGAAAAAGAAAATATAAAGAAAGAAAAAATAAAATAGCAGAGCTAATATCATTAAATGTTACATAGGTAAAAGCAAAATAAATAAATAAATAATTAAAATCAATACAGAGAAGTCCAACAGTTAAGTCATTACTAATAAAATACTAAAAATTCTAAGATTAGTTAATATCACAGACGATTAGCGCCATAATCACAGACATGCAAATATTAAATATAATTGGACATTGGGCCACTCTCTCCTGCTAGATTTGCAAAAGGGGAGGCCAAGACAAATCACAAAATTAATTTACGTGACACTTACAACATTCGGAACATGACGTGCATCCTGCGCAATTCTTTCCTTGGCGAGCCAGCGAATCGCTCTAGGCGATGTCGCGAGATAATCTTCAGAGAGACGGGAAGGAGTTAAATACTGGCGCATGCCGAACACATGCTCCATATAAATGTCTTGTGACCAGCGAATGGTATCCGAGTCGCATCATTGCTGCATACTGGAAGCCAATTCGCAGCAGCCTTAGAACCGCCTCATTCCTTGGATCCCACAAGCCGAAGACGCCAACGACGAAGGCTGTCACGACGACACGATATCCTTGCTATTGTAGCTACTCGCTAGAGGCGAGTATTTGATGATTTTCCTTGCCCTGACGTCCTCGAAAGCCGTTCAACGGTTTTCAAATGGCACCGTGACGTCACATATGACAACACTGTTGGAGGGCTCATACCTGATTACGAGATCAGGTTGTAATATCCCCAATTCGCCTCCACCCGCTGGTTCACCTGCATTACCCCTGGAAATCTACAGGCTTTTCAGAGGCGGTGCAGGACAGCATCGTGTCTTAGCTGACTTGCGGAATGGACACCGCAGTGACAGAGCACGTGAGGTAAAGTCTCTGATACTTCGTTACATCGCCGACAGCGTTTGTTCCCCTAACATCATGCGCCGTTGAGAAGTAACATATCGGGTCGGGTCTTATAAAAGCGCCAACCGACGAAACGCGTGAAGCTGCCGTCACGGATAAGGTAATTGTTTACTCAACTCCGTGATGATACTTCGAAAATTTTACCTTGATCAGGCTTGCCAACCTACTAGAGTAGTACTCTGCTACAGCTGAGCGCAACCGATTTACTATCTGACCGCGCGCTTCAGGCAAAATCTTAATCGATGCCCCCCTGGGCCCCTGATATTTCAACGTCACTTTCTCTGTGGCCTCGACCCACCGCAGGGACAACCTCTCAGACTGTCTGAGCGAGGCGTTCCGCGCATTCGACCAGAGCGAAGCCTTCCCTCCGCTCCTCTTCCATTCAGCGAACCGGATAGAAAAGAGGCGATGTCCTCGCAACTAGGGACGTAGCCGATCCTGCGCCCAATCATTCCCCTCAACGATGCCCATGCCAAGTCCTCACGGCGTCATCGCGACACGTAAGCATACGATATGCGTGGGCTATCATGAGGATGTCGGCGAAATCAGAGAGCGATAAGAATCCACATCCCTCCCTCCTCCAACGGGGCGAATGTAGACCACCTCTGCGCTGAACTAGGATTTAACGTGCCTTCTGATGTTAAGCTCTACGGCTATAAAGAGATCTTTAAGTACTCTAGCCTACTGCAGTAGAAAGCTAACCTGGGTAGGATAAAGATTGCCAGCATCTCTATTTTCTGTCACGGAGCAAGAAATAAGCGGTCGATCGCGCATAGGAGACGATGTCTCTAACGGCGACGTAGGGCGTCTGGTCAACGGGGAATTCCGTTGGAACGCCAAGATGGGTGTACGACTCACCCTGAGCTAGGAAGTTGATTGTCTCCTCTTGGATTTGGAATGACATCGGTAGGACCCTGCCATCATTCTCCGCACTGATGTATAAGATGGCACACTTCGCAGAGTTGTCCGCAATCCTACCGATGCTGCCTCCGCCTCCACAGAGGCTAGCGTCTTCAGTGTTGGAGGTCTTCCAGGATGCGGGGACTGCCTTGAGCCGCAAGCAGATGTGATACAAGACTGTGAGGAGTCATATTCCCGGGTCTGCCTCACGGAGGTCACGATGAGATACACCAGGACTCAGCGCAAAGTTGTTCATACGCCGAAGCTGACAGTCCACCTCTTACTCCGCGAGCAGATCCAGGACCGCAAACACCTCCTGCAAACTCAGGAGGTCAGGGCGTTTGATTTCTACGCCGACGCCAGGTCTTTCCCACCGCTGTACAGTCGCTCGAAGTACTCCTGAACCTAACATTTAGGCATCTGGCACTGATCACCAGGTCCCTAGAGCATCTCTCGTATTGCTTTGCGGCGATTTACCCCTGTACAACGCCTGTAAACGTTTGGCTTTACCTAGTCCTCGCGTGCTTCTCCCGACGTTCTAATGTTTAACAGGTGCTGACCCTGGCCTACCAGCGCTCTTTCTCTCCGGACGATCACCGCCCTTCGACGCACACCCTGTGAACGTACCGAACAGTCGCAAGGGCGGGCTGCAGCACCGATAACCGATGCGTACTCGCCGAAAAATGTTGCGATCGAAACCGTGAACGCCTCCAGGTCCACAATGGTAGTGACGTCCCTAGCCCTATCGAATAGCACATCGCGGACAGTCACCCGCTCTACATTGTCTCGCGACAGTCTCGCTGGATGATCCCGTGATGACCAATCGACAGGAATTTCGGGACACTACCGACCATGATGCTGCCGACCATCCTTCCCACGGTTCGCGGTAGCACGGTGGATGACGCTGTTGCTCTCCCTCGAGACATCACACCGACACATAAAGAAGTACTCTGAATGTTTGGCACTTACCATTGTTTCAGTACGCTGATCGGTATCTCCTTTCTTGAGGTCCTCTAGTGATGTCCAACGGCGTTACCGGTAATACGTTACGGGGAGGAATCCTTTCCAGGTAAAAATTATGCGTTACGTTGAGATTCAGGCTTGTGGATGTTCGTCGATTGCTGCAATTAATGCATAACACATCGGTCAATAAGTCCCCGGTCTGACACATAGAGAGCGCCACTAACACAAAAAGTACATAGTGGTTCGAAAGAACAGACCCTTTTAGGCGTACTGTCAAATGTATATGTCATTCGGATCATTATTGTGTGAGTTATTGAAGCTTTAGTGACGCTAATTTGGTTATTTTCATAACAATGGAAAAAAAGGAATTTCGTGTGCTCATTAAACACTGCTTTTTGATGGGAAAAAACACCGTTGAGGCAAAACAGTGGTTGGACAAACATTATGGCACCTCTGCCCCAGGCAAATCAACAATTATCGACTGGTATGCTGATTTTAAACGCGGTCGTACGGACACCGACGATGCACACCGCTCTGGTCGCCCAAATGAGGCAGTTGTCCCCGAAAAAATCAAGCAGGTCCATAAATTGGTTTTGTCCGACCGTAAATTAAAGCTGGATGATATTGCTGACATCGTAAAGATATCCAAGGGAAGTGTTTTTACCATTTTACACGATCATTTGTCGATGCGGAAGCTGTGTTCGAAGTGGGTGCCGCGTTTGCTCACTGTGGATCAAAAACAATCGATGGCAACGATGGTTAAATTGAACGAGTTGGGCTTCCAGCTGCTCCCGCACCCACCGTATTCGCCAGATTTGGCCCCCAGCGACTATTTCCTATTCGCTGAGCTCAAAAAAATGCTCGCTGGGAAGAAATTTCGATCGGATGAGGAGGTCATCGCCGAAACTGATGCGTATTTTGAGGGTCAGCCAAAATCGTTCTACAAAACCGGCATCGAACGTTTGGAAAGGCGTTGGACTGATTGTATTGCCTTAAAAGGAAACTATATTGATGAATAAATTCGAATTTTTATGTAACACTTGTGTTTTCTTTGCTAGACCGGGGACTTATTGACTGATGTGTTATAGTGGAACTATGCGCGATAAACGCGATGCTTCAGCAGTTGGCGAGGACTCGGAGTTGGAGGGGGATCCATTATTCCACCTCTGCCTCCTCGCTCTTCTCTCCACGCTTACCGTCCAGACGCCACCCCATTAATTCTCCCCCTTGATGATTGCGCCGCGTCTTCCTGTCGCCACTTCTCTTGTCCTCGCTCAGACTCCAGTGACGATGGCCTTGACGGACAGAGCGGGGATGTACGCCTGCCGCCAGTGGATGATGGTGTAACAACCGCCACGCACGATGTTATTTCCTCTCGATGAGAGGATATTCTTTTGGGAGAGGTTAGATGGAGGGGTTTATTGCCTTCCCACGCCATCTGTGAAGCCAATAGATGCAATAGGGCTTCCATAGATGAATGTCAATGGATTGTCCTTGGTGGTCGGGGACAGACTAGAGAGCCTCGCAGAGGAGCGTCCTCTTGATTGGTTCCTTAAGATGTTCCTTAAGCCCCCTGCGACATCGAGTTGCCTGTCGCTCTGGACGATGGTCGATCCAGAGTTGTCAGGCATGCATTCAATGCACTTTTCTCGATGGGAGCGCTGGACGACCTCTTGGATCTCGTTATCACAGTGGATGTCATAATTAGAGGTAGTCTGGTCATCTTCCACTTATTGACTGATTGTCTCTCCACATCGCCGGATATGTTTGGCGTGCCCTTCCCATCCTCCGATGATGTCAGATCTCTGATATTAAGAGGATGATGCGGGGAAACTCGCTCCCGTGCCTATGCTATTTTTCAATCGACACGTTAGTTGTCCGCCTGGATGTGATTCCCTCGCCACTGGTGATGTTCTTTGCGGGGAGTGAGAGAGTGAGTATCAGTTTGGTTGAGTTTTGCACGCCTGCTTGCTAGATGTTTTGGATAGACAACTGTACTATTTTTACCGACAACACATGAGCCTTACCATGGCGGTTGTCGGTGGTTTCCTTGTTGCGGCGGCCTCGCCGGATCTCCTGGCAATCGGTGTCGTCATTATCGTCGTCGTGTTGATAAGTGTGGCGCTTTTTGCGACAGTCTTACTGCGGGTAACAGTGGATGTTAATGTGTTCCTTACTATTGTCTCATTGGCTGCCGATGCAGAGGAGTGGCACTAAACGGCAACGCGAGTTGTCGCTGTATGGCGTCTATTCGTACCTCCAACCGTCTATCCGTACCTCTCCGTCAATCGCGTGGTCGCTTTAGCCGCGCGAGTGGATGACGATTGGCCTGCACTATTGCACTCACCGAGGCCGCCGCATCCACTGCGGGAGATACATGACTCTGATCATGAGTCTTTAAGCTTTTTAGGGAGTATCTACTACTTCCTATAAAATTACATATTAAGCATTTATAATGTGTCTTTCGTGAGTGCACATCACAACTGCATACTGATTTTAATATAATATTAAATTGTCTGCATAACAAGAGTCGATGTAATTATTACTCTGACTATATCGAGAACGTCAAGTATATACATTTTTATTATTTATTATGTCATATACGAGGTCTGTTCAAAAAGTATCGCGAATTTTGTTTTTTCAAAAATTATTTATTTATTCATGAATATCTATTTTGTCCCCTTCAAAGTAATCCCCATCAGATATTATACACTTATGCCAACGTTTTTTCCAATCCTCGAAGCACTTCAAAAAATTATTTTTTGTGATCTTGTTCAGCTCCTCCTTCGATGCCGTCTTTATCTCCTCAATCGTAGCGTAGCGTCGTCCTTTCATGGGCCTCTTCAGTTTCGGGAACAAGAAAAAGTCACAGGGGACCAGATCTGGGAAATACGGTGGCTGCGGCATCATTAGTGTGTTGTTTTTGGTCAAAAATTCGCGCACAAGCAACGATGTGTGAGCAGGGGCGTTATCATGGTGCAAAAGCCAATTTTTGTTCTTCCACAAATCCGGGCGTTTCTGGCGGATTGCTTCGCGCAAATTGCGCATAACTTGCAGGTAATATTCCTTATTGACCGTTCTGATTGGCCAATACTATTTTCTTCACTTCATCAATGTTTTCGTCTGTGTTGACGTGCTCGGGCGTCCGGCACGCTCTTCGTCGTTCACATCTTCTCGGCCCTCTGAGAACATTTTGTACCACCGATAAACGTTGCTTCGGTCCAAGGTAACTTCACCATATGCCACAGTCAACATTCGGAATGCGTCCGCGCACTTAATTTTGTTTTTCACAAAATTTGATACAGATTCTTTGATCCATTTTTCGGAATAGGCAAAAATCGAAGACGAGCCAAAACACGTGCAAGCAAAGCAGCTGTCAAAAATTAACTGAACATTCAAAATGGCCGAACTTGTCGGCATAAGTGAGAGACATGAGTGCCAACATAACGCCACAAAAAATCGAAAATCGAATATACGTAACCCGCGGAAATTCAAAATTCGCGATACTTTTTGAACAGACCTCGTACATATTTATCATTCTTATTCATTAATAAAACTTTATAAATACATTTTATAGATTATTGTGTCATTTTATGTCTTATTTATATGCATTATTTGTAAATTTTTTACAAGCTGTACATACCCTCCCCTCCTCCTCCTGTGAGCAGCTATATATCTCAGCTCTATGGGATATATGGCAAAAATGCAAGGGTTTCAAAACGTACATTTTTTAATATAAAAAATAAATCTTTCGAATTTCTAGTATTTTTTTATAGTAGTAGACAAAGTTTTTACTGATATAGTTCATTTATTTTAAACATAGTAAATAATACTCAATAAATTAAGTTTTTGATAAATACGGCGTGTTCGGTGTATATTGAAGTTACCCTATCTTTTATAATTTTTCTTTTTTTATGTATTTTTCTTTTTTTATACTCTGAAGAAAGCTCAAAATTGAGTTGAAACGTGTAAGCTCATTATTATAGATTATAGACAATTTAGTTCTATTACTATGTTTTCACTTTGCGCATCAATTTCCGCACTCGATTCCTACATGCTTTTTCTTATTTAACTTTCTTTTAAAAATATAGAAACGAATTAAACCGCGAAATCTTCAATATTTTAGGATAAATTTTCGAAAACTGAATTCCTTCGATTTCGATAAAACTTTGCAAAAAGCTTCATTTTACATCAAAATAAAGACTCTTGAAGGGATTTTTGACGATTTTAAAAAAAAAGCTATTTAAAAAAAAAACAATAATACAATAGTAAAATAAATAAATATTCGCGTGAAAATCGTGCGTCCCTAAACAGCATGGGCGATGGGACTTCGTGTGGAAATTGTGTGTCCCTAAGCAGGGGAGGAGGTGGAGTGGAAGTTCGCGTAAAAGTTGTGCGTCCCTAAACAGGGGAAGTGGGGTGGAAGTGGCTTCGTATGAAAAATCGAAAAAATGCCCTTGGCAGGAGGAAAGTGAGAGGAAATTGCTTTTGCGTGGAAAATCGTATCCCCCCTTCAGTTCATCCAATAAAATTAAAAATTTCATCATTAAAATAAACACAATTATGCATTTTATTATTTTATTTTAAAAAATAGCTTTTTCATAGTAGTCAGCAAAAAACCTTTTTTAAGGACTTCTATTTTAACCTAGAATGAAGCTTTTTACAAAATTTCATAAAAATCGGAGAGATTTAGTTTCCGGAAGTGCACTCACATTTTATTATATTATTTGATAAAATATATTTAGGTATTTTATCAATTGAGATATCTCATTTTTACATTTAGATTAGAATTGTGTACAATGATTTTAATGTGGACTGAGTGTGCATAAGTTCTACCAATGAAAAACGCTATAATATAATATTCTATTAGTGTCATGAAAAAAAAGTAACGAAAAAGTAACGACCCCTTACATTTTGAATAACAGTAACAAATTACTTTTGCAAATCAATAACAAGTAATGATAATGAGTTACTTTTTATGAGGTAACGTTGCTAGCTCTGCTATATTTGTAGTTACATTGAATTACGCGCCGAAATTTTATTAGATTTAAAAACGCAGCTAAACTACTGAAATAATATCATAATTAAATTTTAATGCAATAGGCATTTATTAAAGAAATCTTAATATGCTGGAAATCTGCAAATTAATTTTATTGCAAAAAATATTATCTTTAATATTGTATCCAAATTATGTAGATATTTGTGATTTTGGATAGGCCTTGATGAGGCATCCTAAATTTTCGGTACTATACTCACCAAAGCATCACCTTAAAAAAAGAATACCATTATGTATTAGGAATATAAATAAGTTTCCGCCATTTTTTATCAAAAATTGGGCATTTATTGTGAAAGAACGGTACCTAATATTTTATTCGAAGTATTGTCTATCGCTTTTTCCCATCTTTCTGGCAGCATACGGATACCGCGTCGGAAAAACGCTTCATCTTTTGAAGCTATCCACGAATCGACCCAATTTTTGGTATCTTCATATGATGTGAAGTGTTGCTCAGACAGGCCATGCGCTATCGATCGAAACAGGTAGTAATCAGAAGGAGCAATGTCTGGTGAATACGGCGGGTGGGGTAAAACTTCCCAATTGAGTGTTTCCAAGTAGGTTTTGACCGGCGCTGCAACATGTGGACGAGCATTATCATGCAGAAGGATAACTTTGTCGTGTCTGGAGTAGTAGTGGGCGCGTTTTTCCTTGAGTGCTCGGCTCATCAATCTCATCAATTGTGTTCGGTAGAGAGCCCCAGTAATGGTTTCGTTCGGTTTGAGCAACTCATAATAAACGACACCTAGCTGATCCCACCAAATACACAACATGAGCTTTTTCCCATGAATGTTCGGCTTGGCTATCGATGTTGAAGCATGGCCAGGTGGTCCCCATGATTTTTTCTTCTTTAGGTTATCGTAGTGGATCCATTTTTCATCACCAGTGACTACACGGTGCAAAAAACCCTTTCGTTTATGCCTGGCAAGCAGCATTTCACATGTGAAAAATCGGCGTTCAACGTTTCTCGGCTTCAGTTGGGTTCATATGGAACCCAATTTCCTTGCTTTTGAATCATTCCCAACGATTTTAAGCGATGTGAAATTGCTGGTTGAGTCACTCCTAATGTAAATACAAGTGCTTCTTGCGTTTGGCTTGCTTCTTTGCGTTTTGGCACGAATCTTCATCCAATAATGCTTCCAATTCCGCGTCTTCGTACACTTTCGGCCTTCCGCTACGTTTTTTGTCTTCGACATGAAATTCACCGTTCTTAAACTTTTGAAACCACTCACGGCAACTTCTCTCACTTAAGGCAGCCTCACTACATGCTTCTACAAGCAATCGATGCGCCTCAGCTGCAGATTTCTTCAAATTAAAGAAGTAAATCAAAATCCCGCAAATGATGCTTATTCGGCTCAAAACTTGACATTTTCGCACGAAAAAAGATATAAGATGCTGATGCAAAATCGCTAATATTTCAAGGTTATGTTCTTGCCAGATGTCCAACCTTGCGATATGACGTTTTACAGCTGACAATTTTAACTATAACATACTGGTAGCGCCATTGTTTGTCAAACGGCGGAAACTTATTTATACTCCCAATAGTTCTATAATAATTAAAAAATAGATAGTGTAAAATTAGTGTTCCCAATTTTACAAACAATTAACTTTTTATAGTTCATCGGACTTCATCTTATACTTATATATTTCTACATTATTGTTTTTATTATTTTATCAACTACTGCGAATTTTTTTATATATGAAAATGGTTTAATCTAGACGCCGAAACATATAATATGGTTTTAATTATAATTTACAGAGTACAATACATTTCATATCTTAGATTATTTAGATAATAAGTAATTATCAATTTATACTTTTTAGTTTTATAATGATTATGTAGTCTTATTTGTGGACTCTTATTTGTCTTGATATCACACAATTTTACTATTTTTGTATTATAATTGTTGTGTAGAAAATCCTTGTAATCTCGTAAGAGAAGCATTAAAGACATTATGTATATGTACTATATATATACATTGAAGCGGCATTCACCGATATGGACTGTGACGCATTAAAGCGTGCCTGCGCACTCTTCAGACCGAGAATGGTGGCGGTCATTCAAGCAAGCGGGGGATATATTGAGTGAATATGTTCTTTATGGCCTTACAAACAATGGAGCTAAACAAATTTTGTAAATCTTTTCATTGTAGCAATAAAACATGTTTAGAAAAAAATATATAATTTGTCCGGATTTTGGCGCCGCACCCTGTATAT
>NW_017305436.1:178788-179410 GCF_001594115.1 Trachymyrmex septentrionalis
ATATATATATATATATATATATATATATGTTTTCTTTTTCTTTTTTTTTCTTTTCCAATATCACAATATTTCAATAGTATAATGAAAAAGTTTTTTTTCAATCGGTCTTCCAACCAATTGGCGAACAATTTTCGTTTCCTCTGTTTCAAGTATTTCATCCAACACTAGCATTTCATCAGTGTGATATTATACAAGGTGGTCCAAAAGTCCGTTAACATCTGAATCGGCAGCTGCGTCGAGCAGCGAGGGAGAGGTGGGGCGGGCGAGGTACGGAATGTTAGAGCGGTCGATGGGAATTTAGTGCCATGGCGTCATTCAACGAGAAACAACGATGTGTACGCGAGTACTATCGAAACAACGATTCTTCTGTAGCGCAGCGAAAATTTTGCGCTCATTACAATATACGGCATAAAAATAAAGCTCCATCGATTCAGTCGATTAAAAAATGAGTCCAGAAATTTGAAGAAACTGATTCAACAATAGATACAAGGCAAGGATTTACATTTGCATCCATACAAAATCCCCCAACAACACAAAAAACATTTCCCGAAACACTTGTCAGTCGGTCATTGAAAATTTCTGCTCCAGGTTGCAGCAGTGTCAAAATAATGAAGGATCGCAT
>NW_017305436.1:180320-190234 GCF_001594115.1 Trachymyrmex septentrionalis
CACTCATATCGTTCCGCAACCGCCTTATTCACCTGACTTAGCTCCGTGTGACTTTTGGCTATTTCCCAAACTCAAAAGACCGCTCCGGGGACACCGCTTTGAATCTATTGAAGAGATTCAACGTGAATCGCTGCGCGCTTTGAAGGCTATACCGGGAAACGACTTTTTGGCATGCTTCGAGGCATGGAAAAAACGTTGGCATAAGTGCATTGTATCGGAGGGGGATTACTTTGAAGGGGATCAAATTGATTTGGATGAATAAATAAAGATTTTTTATTTTATAACAAAATTCACCTTACTTTTTGATCACAATAGTATAACTAGTTTCTTTTTTATCATTGTATGACCTGTTAACGGACTTTTGGACCACCCTGTATATTCACTGCGTTTTTCATTAGCAGTTGCATTTCATCTTACACAATATATATTTTTATTGTATTTTTTATATCTGAGGAGGGCTCAAATTTGTAACCGAAACATGTAATATGAATTTATTAAATATTGTCTTAATCTATTAATATATATATAGATAATTTATCAATTTATACATATAATTTTTTAGTTTTATAATGTTTACGTAATCTTATTCATGGACTTCTATTTGTCTTAATGTCACACAATTTTACTATTTTAATATTGAGAGACCTGCTTTGACTTACTTATTTTTATTCTTACGCAGGCTGAAAATAATGCGTCAAATTTTTACTTCACATTTTAAATTCATACAAAACTATTATGGTTATTACGCTGTTAAATGTTTAAAATTATAGATCAAAATTCGCAAATCAATTATTAAGAACAATTTACAGATCAGATTTATAAAACATTGTATTATTAATAAGAGCACACCGCAATACCTACATAAACCGAACAAACCTAATGTTAATCTTCACTTTAATTCTACTTCGCAAAAATTTTGAAATTACAAAAAAATCTTTAGTTGATAAGGTTTTACATCTAGAAATGACCAATGCTTATAGAAGGAATCATATACTTAGAAAGCATCTTTTTTATCTTGCGAGTAGATTACCACAGTTTTTACCGATAAAAATTTTGATACTTCTTTGAATACACAAGAAAACTCTTGTTATTTTTATTATATTGGAAAATTAAATAACAAAACAAAGGACTTTTTTAAAACAAAATAAATAAAAATAAATAAAGGGCAGAGTCAACACATTTCTTTAAAATTCACAAAAATGTATATTACAAATAACAGAGGTAAAAATTACATAACGCAAAAATTCGAATGGAAATTAAGAAAATGATTAAACGTTACAAGTTTCGGCTACCGGATTGAGCCCTCTTCAGACATTAACATAACGAAAAAATCGCAGAACAAAAAACAATTGTCGCAAAAGATCGCATATCGGGAACAATCACATATCGGGTGAGTCTTGATGTCGAATTAAACGTAGTTTCCGTACGGTTGAACAATCAAATGTATCAAAAATATCTTGGTAAAGTTCTGGTTGATAAAAAGATAAATTAAATTAAAAAACAAAAAAAACCTACTAAAAAATTTACGCATAAATGAGATAAAATACCGGAAGTCTTATAAAAAATAATAAAATTGTGTAATAAGTTTTAGTAGGTTTTTTCCACCAGTTCATCCCCTCTCGCTGCCGTTCCCTTCTTCATCTTCTTTCTTTCCAGTTTTTCTTTTCCCTTTCTATCTCTCTTCTCTCTTCAGTTTCTTCTCTTTCTTTCCCATCCAGTAATCTCATAAAGTTTCCTCCAATTCTCTATCCTTATATTTTCATTTATAGCTTTTCTCCTCTTTTCTCTATTTATTATTCTTTAGACTCTTTTTACCTCTTCCAGAAGCCTCTCTCTTTCTTTTTCCTTTTTTCTTTCACACAATTGTTTATACTTCTGGTCATATCTGTATTCAATATCATCATCTCCTCCCTTTTTCCATTTCCTCAGTGATCTTCCTCTCTCTCTTTTTCTTTGCACTCTTACCGCCATTATTCCATACTCCTCTCTCCTTTCTCCTCTCTTTCCAGCTTATCGTCTTTTTTATCTCTCAAACTCCTTATACATTTCTTCTGCTTCTTCTTTTTCTATTCTCAACTTCTGTAGTTCTTCTTCATATCTCCTTCTTCTCTTATCCGATCAGTCCATCACTTTCTTTGTTTCTCTCCATTTCCTTCCCACTCTCTCTTCTTCTTCCTTTCCAACCTCCACCCATATTGACTGGTGATCCGACTCTACTTTCTCTTCTATCTCCAATCTTTTTAATCTCCCTACGTTTTTCTATTCCCTATTATATATTAGTCTATAATGGATACCTCTGCGCCGCCTAAATGTGTAAGCTCTGCCTCCTCATCTCCTGGCTTTATTCCATTCATTATTCCCCCACTTTTGTCTCTTTCAATATCCTTATCAGTTTCCTTTCTTCTTCATTTACTATTTTGTCTTTTGATTTCCCTCTTCTCTTCCTCGCCCTTTCCGCCCACTAGTCCTTCCTTTTCCCCTATCCTCGCATTAAAATTTCCACCTATTAGAATATATTTCTCTTTTTTTTCCTTCTTCCAATCTCTCCACCATTCCTTTTCAATTTTTCACCTATATGTTATCTTCATTAAGGTAAACCGTAGCAATCCTCCATTTTTTCCCTCGAGTTTTATTGTCCTTTGTACTATCCCTTTTCTATCTTCCCTCTTCATTTTCTTCTATCTCTCTAACACTATTCGTCTCATTGCCTTTCCTTTCTTGTGCTTTCTGTTCGCTTGATATCTTCATCTACATCCTTTAGTAACTTTTCTTTTATCTTACTTCATCTCTTCTTCTCCACCCACGTCTCCACAAATTCTATTACGTCCCAGCTTGCCAGTTTCTTCCAGAATTCTACGTCCTTTTCTATCAGTCCTGTCAGTTCTGTCAGTTCCAAAATCTATTCTCCGTCCTCCTTCGCCTCTCCCTTGCCCTTAATTCTCCGTTCCTTTTTCGCCCTCTCTCGGAAATCCTCCCTGACCCATCTCTCTTGTCCTTGTTTTTATTCTTCCTTTTCTTCCCTCTTTCCCCTTCCATTTGCAGTCCTCAGCATTTCTCTTTCTTCATTCTATCTCCGCTATTTTCCTTCCATCCATATGCGCCCGTATGTTATCCACTTTCTCTCCTTTCCTGCTATTCTTCTTAGATTAAATTGCATCTTTCTCTCCATTCATGCCCTCATCATCTTCTATCCACCCCCCCCCCTTCTTCCTTTCAGTATTGCCTTTTTTTTCATTATCTTTCTCTTCTCCTCCTTATTGCTTGATCATTACCATTTCTTCTATTTTTATTCTGCCTTTTCTTCACCTCCTTTATTTCTTCCATGTTTACTTCCAACCACATTATCTTTTTGATCAAATTCTTCACTTCTTCTTTAATATTTATCTCCTTTCAATCCTTTGATAACAATATTCCTTTTCCTCTCCTCTTTCTTCCTCATCTCCAGTTTCCATTCAATCCGTTTCAACTTTTCCTCTTTCTATGCTACCCTCCACTTCTCTTCTTTTCCTTTCCCTTCATTTCTCTCTCCTTTTTCTTCTTTCTCCTTCATGCTTCCTTCTCCTCTATCTTTTTCTCCAATCTGTCTTTTTTCTTCTCCATTTCCTTTTCTCTCTTCTCTATTTCCTTCCTCATCTTAACTACTTCCTGCCTGATTATTTCTTTTATTCTTTTCCCTTATTCTCTTCATCTTTCAGTTCTCTCGTTTCCTTCCTGATCTTCCTCATTAAATCCTCTATTGATCCTCTCTCCCCCTTCCTTGGTAATTTTTCTATCTTCTTACTTTTCTGAAATACCCATTTGCCCTCTTTATCTCTTTCCTCCCTCTTCTTTTTCATCATTTCATCTACCATCATATCGTCCCAACACTTCTCTTTGTTCTTCTTTTTTTTCTTCCCCTCTTCTCTCCACCATCCTTCTCTTCCATTATATCTTTCTAACCCTTATCTGTTTCACTCTTCTCCGTCTTCTGTCGAGTTTCCTCTCTTCACTTTCTCCTTTCCACATTCCTTATAGTCAATCGACCTGCCGAGTGAATTTCCTGACTCTATTTATCGTCTCTTCTCGGCGTTTGCCTGTGCGCTGTTAGCAGCGTGTTTTCCGACCAGCCTGTCACTGAGGGTATCCTCTCTTATGTCTCTGTCCCGCGCTTTATGTTTTCTATACACTCAGACTCCAACCTCTCTCCTCACTTCCAAGGCTTTCTCCTCCCCTCGCGCCTTTACACTCTACCTCTCCAAGAAGCCACTCCTCTTCTCTCACCATTCCCTCCGCCTTTTTTCTCTGCCGTATTACCACTCAACAACTCGTTTTTATATCCTTATTGAAAGTCGCATCGTAGATTATTATATTGAGTTTTATATTTGACTCGTACATGTGCCCTTTTTAATTTCGATTTTTGTACATTGAAAATTCTTTGTCCTTGTTTAATCTATATAATTTATGTTTTTACAATAGAGAATTAATTTTTATTAGTATCTGCTTGCTTTAAAAACACAAATTCTCTGCTTTTACTACATGACATATGTCAAGTTCATTAAAATAGTAGGTAAGCGGTTTATCCCCATTTTCAATTCACTATCCGACCAATCAACATTCTACCAACTGAAAATGATCTAATTCGATTCCTCATATTATTCTGCAAAAGAACATTTATATACATTTTATTTTTTATGTGGTCGTTAAAAAGTTACAATTTTTTGTTTAAAAAATCTAAATTTCAAATAAAAATTTTGAAAAAATTATGTTATAATAGTTTAATTGCATCAAAATGAACATTTTTTATCTCTTACTGTTAGATTTTATTGTTAAGCACTAATTTTTTAGATAAAAAATATCTAAACTTGAAAAATGATTAGTATACAATTTTTTGGTAATTGTGCATATTAAGCGACATCGCATCGATGACCTTGACCTTGTTGATAGGTTATCAAGGTCATGATTTTAAGTAACTTTGCCTTAACTAGGTTTCTTATAGTTCTGAGATATTTAGACTTACAGTAAGTCAAGTAAGAGCGTGGTCGAGTTAATTTATAAAAAAATGTATTAAATAACATTTTTATATGCATATACAATATGTATAGTACTCGATCAAATCAAAGATGCAATTACATTAGTAATGCGGCCAGTCATCATCGGCATCGATAATTGCCTGACATGCTTTCGACCAAATTAACGACATATTCTAACGATAAGGTTCTCCAAATCCGTCGAATCTCGCGAGATAGCTGCTTTAAAATGTAAGTGCGTTTTTCACGAAGCTTGTGCTTAATGTATGTCCACACATTTTCGATAGGATTTGCGTCGCGCGACTGCGACGGCCAATCCAGTGTAACTATGCTGTTTCCACTCGGTACAGAGCTTGCTGCGGTGTTTGGGATCGTTGTCCTCCTGCAGAATCCAATCCTCATTTTTGTCGATGAATCAATGTTCGGCAGACGGTAACAAAGCCTTTTTGTAGATTTCGAGCATTTTCTCGGCGTTCAGGTTGCAAGTAAACAAGTACAAAATGCCGAAACCCTACTTTGAAAAGCAGCCCCAAAGATGCACCTTTACTCCATGTTTAACGGTCCGCTCGACAATTTTATTTCTAGAAGTTGACCAGGCTCGTTTGAGGATACAACGTGCCCATATGGAACATTAGTCAGTAAAAATTACGGTGCTAAAGTCTCGATCAATGTTCTCGCGCGCCCAAGCGAGTCGCTTCGTCACATGTTTTTCATTCAACAGAGGTTTCTTTACTGTATTGCATCATTTCATGTTATTAGCCTTGAGATAGATTCGAATAGTTTCATATGATATATCTAAACCTTTCTGCTTCAATTTTGCTTGTCCTTGACGCAGTGTTAAGCCAGGATTCCGCGAAAACAGATTCACTATTTTTTTATAGTCTTTTTTGTCCACTTTGCATATCGAGCCACGTTCCGGTAAATCATCGACATTTTTTGCCATATTATATCACTGCACCCACTTCTGTACGAATGATTTCAACTTTTTCATATATTTAGCAGCCGCTAATTGTGACATTTTTGGACCTTTCGGGTGAGTGCAGAGAAACACAGCTTCATAGCGTATTTGGTACTCATGGCGCTTAATGTGATTCTCTTAAGAAAGTTCAATGACAACTGAATCTTCCTTGATAGTGCATCAAGAACAGAGGTGTCCTCTATGGATTCATGATAGATTTAAGGCGATATCTTTTATTAGCTTTGAGTAAGGCAGACTACACTCTTACTTGACTTACTAAAATTTAAAAAATAGTGTCACTTTTCAACTATATATGAAACAGAAATTTTCAGCTTTAAAATATATTTTACAATTTTCCACGCGAAGCAACTTTCATCCTATCTCCCCCCTGCTTCAAGGTCGTATGACTTCCACGTGAAGTGATTTTCACCCCACCTCTCCCCCTGCTTAGGGGCGCACGACTTTTGAGATGGAGTAAAACTCGTTTCGCGTGGAAATCATCCTAAAGAGCGAGGAGGGAGGGGGAAGAGGTGGGGATAGAGTCGCTTCTTCGCGTTGAATCGTGCATCCCTAAGCAGGAGAGGAAATGGGATGAGAGTTGCTTCGCATAAAAAGTCATAAAATATATTTTAAAGTAGGAAATTTCTGTTTCATATATATAGTGAAATAGAAAAAAGTTTTCATTTAGTAGAAAAGGGATACTATTTTTTAACTTTTTTTGTTAATAACTTTTTAACGAAGAATGATCACCTAAAACCTATTGAAAGTCACTCAGGTTTATGATCTTAACAACATATGTCAAGGTCAGCGCGGTACCCTTAATATACAAATTACCGATTTTTTTTCTCACAAACTAATCTTCCAATCTGTGTGAATAAAAGAAAATATTCGGCCAATTTTAAACTATAACAAAAATTTTATTTTATTTTGAGTTGTACTGTTATATCGGTAGTGAAATTTATTATAATGAACTTTATTATAATGAAGTTCTGAAGACGTATCCGCATGAGCGGTCTCAACGTCGAATCGACTTGTCACTTTAAGATTCGCCGAATATTTTCATTTTTTATTCACACTTATTAGATGATTAGAAAAAAAAAAATAAATGTAGTCATGTTCCAAGTTTAGATATTTTTTATCTCGATAACTATTGTTAAAAAAAGTCTGGAAGACAAAAAATGTTTATTTTGATCCAATTAAACTTATACAGTTTTTTGGAATTTTTATTCAAAGATTTTAGATTTTTTAAACAAAAAATTGCTTATAACCTTTCAATAACCATATAAAAAGACAAAGTGTATAATTATTCTTGAGGCTTGCATGAATCTTTTCTATATAAAAATTATGCTTTTCGCAGATTTTCTACGTGTCCAGATCCATTCTTGGAATGCCAACGTTTTGTGAACTTTGCTGTTCACGAGGACTTCATCAGGACGAGGAGCAGCCTGATACTGAGTTGTTCCTTGAGGCATCGGTTCCTTTTTTATTACGCTGCTTGTTGGAGTGGTGGGGCGAGGGAGGGGGGGGAATTGTTAGTGGGGGGAGCGGTGGGGGAATTGGTCGGTCTTCAATATAAGTATCTTCAATAAACTTCGCACCTAGAAAGATTCCAAGGGAAGACATTATTAGCCAAAGAGTCAACCATCTAGCAACTCTCATTAGAACAAGCAGATAATATCCGCAGATAGGTAAATATTCTTTCCAAAACCAAACCCCTACACCAAACATCACTAGACAAGAGCGATTGGCCCTCCAAGATCTGAACAGGGACACAAACGTCATCGCGCTTTCAGCCAAAGGCAAGTACAAAGGCACGACAGTAGTTGAACGCATCAGATTATAAGAAAAAGATGAAGAACCTTCTTTCAGACAAAGCATACAAAAAGCTTGACAAAGATCCAACTAATACAATTGCACAGAACACCAAGATTCTAGTGCAGGAAAGCATTCTCAGTAAAACAAATTCAATATTAAAACAACCAATATAAAACCTACAAATTCTCTCCCAAGACGATATGGACTATCAAAAGTACACTAACCAAACATTCCCCTCAGACTGATCAACGCCATACACTCTCTGACGTACAACTCTCGCTTCCTAGAGCTTTCATCATCTCTCACAAAGAACATATACAGACCTAAAACTAGCCTTACAGAAAAACGGACACGACAAAAAAGACATAAAATAATCAATAAACATGACAACGATTTCTGACACACAACCAGACGAAAAGATTCATTCTCCTATATGTCAAAAGAACAACAGATTGGATTGGCAGGATATTAAACAAACACAATATCCGAACTATCCTCAAACCACAAAAAGATAAGAGAAATCTTAAGAAATCCTAAAGATCAAAGACCTCCACTCAGCTCCGCAGGGTATACAAAATACCTTATTTCCTACAGGCAAGTATACATTGGAGAAACCGGGAGAATGAATCTACGGATAAAAGAACACCAAAGTGATGTCAGGCTAAAACACGCCACGCAGTCGGCATTACTCATGTTATAGTTCCCACTATTTATTTCGACGGACATTGCTATAAAAATGAACATAATGAAAAAGACTTATACTTAAGACAATCTTAAATATAAGAATCGACTGTGAATATTGGCCAAATATTCTATATTCTATATTGTTCTAATTTTGGTGGCAATTATTTCATAATGAGGAATGATAAGTTACATAGGTTATAGGCTGTAATGTCACTTCTACCTATAACTACCTATAACTACTGAATTGCCAATGATGCAAATCTTCTTTGGCTCTTTTGTTGAAATAATTAAAGTGTTACTTAAAAAGAACATCAAAAAAGACCTTTCAATGACCATAAGTCCATACAATTATATATTGTCAACATTGGGCGCATTCAGCGGACTCAGTGGTTGCTGTGCGAAAGACAGAGACTGCAGCGCGCGCAGCTCTGAATACTGTGAAAACGATTACTGTCCAAATAGCGATGACTAGCGCGCGCATAGTAACTATCGCTGTGCAGTGAAAATTTTTTCTCGGCATAGTAGTCGGCGCTGCGCGATTTTCTTCGTGTAGTAGAGCAAGAAGAACGGGCGTTCTCTCTCGCTGTCTCGCTCGCTCTCGCGTAGTCGGACGACTACGGTGCCAGTAGGTGTCTGCTCGATAGGCATAGAAGTGGTGGGGCTGTTTTTCTGTGATGCCGGGGCCAAATGTGCACCACTGCTCAGTATCAGGCTGCTTCTCACCTTGATGAAGTGGACTGCAAGGTTCATAAAACGTTGGCATTCCAAGAATGAATCTGGACATGGAAAAAAACCGCGAAACACATAATCTTTATAAAATGTATAATTGTATATGAATATTTTTTCGCAGAATAATATAAGATACCGAATTAAGTCATTTTTGATAGAACGTTGATTGGTCGGTTAATGCATTTTTTCAGAGACTTTTTGGGGAGAGGGGAGTAAACCGCTCGCCTAATGAGGTCGTCAATACAGTTTTACCTTAATTTTTTGTAAAGTTTGAAAGGTTAACTTTATACGATTTAAAATAGATAATGTTAATATTATATAAAATGAAAAACTGTGTTCTACGCATGGTGTGTATTGTTTTAATAAAATAATTCAATAAATTCTTTGATCAAATTCTTCAAGATATATAAATTGTTTTTATTTTTAATGTGGCTGTTTTGATTTTACAATTATTAAATATGAAAGAATTATATTATTTTTTACATTTGCGAATGAAATTGATATGTATTACCACGCACCACGCGATGTACTTATTGTAAATGTTTTTCGAACAAAATCTGTATAGGCCGCATTCGGAAAGATGCATTAGTGCTATTTATTTATCTTTATTTTACATCTAATGAATGATAAAGATAAAATGACATAATAGCGTTTCTCCGAACGTATTCATAGCAGAATGATAAGAATTATAGACGCCGACTACGGCGGGGGGGGGGGGGGGG
>NW_017305436.1:190334-193286 GCF_001594115.1 Trachymyrmex septentrionalis
TCCCTTTAATAAAATTGAATTGGGGGGGAGAAGGAGGCAATGCTCCCTCAATAATTTTTATTTATCTTGATGTTTTAACAAAAGTTTTATTAACAATTACAAATGATTTTTGCGATCAAAACTGCGAGAAAGCATTGGCCACGTGACATACGCTATGCATAACACTGACGTAACGAATTAAAATTAGAGACGCTGGCATGTTTTTGCTGTCCTAGGACACCTTCCAACAAGAGATATATATAAGTAGCATACAGAGTGTCTGTTGAGTAAGGTCGGAGCCGTATTGAATGCGTAGAATGGGTTCAAAGAGAACAAAAAAGTTTTATACTATTTTGCAATTTTCGCAATAACAAGATATTAATTACTAAAAATGGCCGAATATTAGTCTTTAATAATTTTTTTCTCAAATACTGTCAACTTTACAGAAAAACTGTAAGAGACAAAAATTGTTTATTTTCTTTTCATAAAGTTCTGAGAATTTTTTCAGAATTGTTTAATATCATATTTTCTCATGATAATAAAAATAAGAAAATGCAAGTACTAAAAAGTTGATAAAAAATTTTGAAAAAATTCTCAGAGTTCTATGAGAAGAAAATAAACAATTTTTATCTCTTATAGTTTTTTTTATAACATTGATAGTATTTGAGAAAAAAATTATAGAAGACTAATATTCGACCATTTTTAATAATTAATATCTTGTTAACTATTGCAAAAATTACAAAACGGTATAAGACTTTTTTGTTCCCTCGACTTCTATTGTACAACCCCAACGCGGCTCCGATCTTACTTAACAGACACCCTGTATATAGTATTATTACATTTTTGTTGTTCGCCAATATTAAACAAAGATGAGATAATCATTGTGTACTGAGTGTAGCTTGTTGACGTGTTCTGTTTCCCATCAGAGTGCTCCTCAGGTGTCATGTCATCCTTGTTTAATGTTTGTTAAATAACAAAGATGACATGAGACACAGATGAGAGAGGAACACTTAGGTGGGAATCTGAACATGCCTGGAACTCCTATAGTGTCCCTGCACACATACCACAGAGAAACCTGAGAGAGGGTATGAGGGCCTTTATCCTATAACTGCAAAGTACCTTGTGCACTACAGCCCTCTAAAGAAGTGGATGTCAACTACATAACATTATCCACTGTTTTGCGATGCTCTTGATGGAAATAAATCGCTAAAATCATTAAAATTTCCATTAATTTGATAGATTTTAATTATTTCAGTAATTTATTTCTATCAGTATCATCGCAAAAGTGGATATTGTTGTGCCCCCTCCCCCACCCCTCCTCAATATTTCTCGGTGTCGGCACCCCAATATTTTTCGCAAGTTGCCGCTTATGATAATAATAATAAAATGTTTGTTGTCAACCAATAAATATCTAATTGATAGACGGTTTATAGACAGTAAATAGATAATAAATGGCCCATTATTAGGCTTTCGATTCATTAAATAAAATTTAATTCCTTTTTCTTTTTTCAGGATATTGTATTGACGTTGTTATGCGCCGTTTGCGGTATATTAGGAGATCGACATTATATCGCTATTTCTGTCAATGGTATCGACATCATCAAGATAAATGCAATCGCACCGTTATCAAAACAAACAAAAGCATATGTACCAATCGCTGTATCTAGCGTTTCTCATCAAGATGATTCCAAGGTACAGCGTTCCGAGCGATTGGGAGCGCATGTCCTGGATTATGTTGATTTCGGAGGACATACCGGATCCAATGGAGCTTTCAGTTGGTATGCTGATTATCCGATTCATCGTTCATAATTTTCTGAAATAATAACTTATCGAAACAAATCTAAGAGAACGTAGAACATCATGATGAAACATTGTTAGTGTAGTATATAATATTAGAAGTTATGTATATATAGGGTAAAGTCTAGAGACCTTTTAATAAAAGTTGCGACATGAGAAAGTGGTATTTTTATTAGTCCATGTTTTAAAAATTCCCTCCTATATTTCCCGAATACCTATATTCGTGTTACTCTTAAATTTCAACAATATAAGTAAAATTAATTTAAATACATTAACAAATAGATTTCTTACATTACATGTCGATAACGCATGCGAGAAAAATTGTTTAGTTTAATCTTTTTTTTTAAATAAAATTATTTTGAAAATTTAAAAATTTGATTACATACTTTAAAACGAGAATTAAAAGATATAAAAGTGAGCAGGCTCACTAGAATATTTATAATTTCATTAGTCAACATCTAATTAATTAGTTTTATAATGTTTACATTGTTTTTTAATTTGGTAAAATCGTGTTTGTAGCTAATTGCTTTGATCTTAATATGTTGGTTATAATCCTGAAGATTATAATCCTGAATAACATTAAAAGATTCTAATCTTAATAATTTTAATATCTTTAAATTGTTACGTCCAAACTCCGGAAAAGTGGGTTTTTAGAGAGAGAGAGAAGGGAGTAGAAAAGGATGGAGCGTGGAAGGACGGTCAGACTCTAGTCTCGCAGGTATTTGCCTGGAAACAAACACCGGCGAGTCGAACGCACCCTTTTTTTTTTGTCCGCTTCGGAATATGGGTCAACGTCTCGTGAAGACGCTATGACGCCTGTTTCCTACGGGCGGTGCGATCGTCGGTCCGAATTTCGAGTCAAGGAAAAATCCCTTTAACTCGGGAATGGACCACGTGCAATCTTTGAAAAGGCAAGGTTTGGTGTTTACGAGGTCGTTGTTCTATCAGGCGGGTTTTAAAAATAGAGAATGAGAGCGAGACAAATGATCAGTAACATTATTTATTATGGCTAATTGACAATAGGAAATTACGCAATTATATGCTAATCGTTTATATAATAATATTTATTACGTCTACTTTATACATTATGGTTATTAGCACACAGTATGTCTATTTCAAAAACGGTTACGCTTTTATAATATTTAAACTATATATATATATATTGTGTAAAAAAAA
>NW_017305436.1:193320-195851 GCF_001594115.1 Trachymyrmex septentrionalis
GTAGGGCTTCGACCGGTAATGGCACCTCGGATTTCATGGGGATCAAAGTAATGAGGGCCGATAGTGTAGGCCCCCTGAGGGATAGATGCGGCGGTTACCCGCGGGAATTGAGAGATGAGTGACTCGAAAGTGTCACTCTCCTGGATCCGGAAGTGGGATCGAGGTGGGGGTGGAGGAATTTCCTCTAGGAATTCCACGCTGTCCGTGGAGTTCGTTGGAGATGGGCTTCTGGGGGGAGTTGGGTGGAACGAATCAGATGGTTGTGGTGGAGTATCGGGAAATATTCCCTCTGTTAGGGCGTCCGAAAACGCAGGTGAAGGAGTTCGAGGGGGAGGAGAGGGAGGTGCCTGAGGTAGTGAAGGCGAAGGTGTTCGGAGCGGAAGCGGTATTGGGGGAGCGGTATCGGGGTGATTTGCCGGCGGAGCCGGTGGTGACCCGGATGGTACTGGTGGTGGCGACCTTCGACCGGACGATTCTGCTCTTGTGAGCTCCCGAGATACCTCTTGAACTCTTCGTCCAAGAGCTTCCGTGCCTCCCGATAGGCCCGGCTTCGTAGCCACCCTTTGAAAGGACGGTTCGGACGCGGCACTATAATTTGATGTAAATTATAGTGGTTGGGTTTTTTATATATAATATATACGCGGGTGAGTGTGTATGTGTGTATATGGGACTTACTATTGTTGTATTCTGCGGATGTGGGTAGGACTGGCAGTCGCAATCGTTGGCCTCAGGACCCCACGGAACGTTGGCACTCGGATGTGAAGGCTCCGATCGAGTCACTCTAACGCGAATCGCGAACTCGCAATTGCGGAGATGGAATTTGATTGACTGGCGCCTGCTGAGTGCCGAATGCCGAAAAAAGGTGCACTAATAACTCTCGAGTTCCGAAGGAGAGGTGACTAGTAACTCTCGAGTCCCGAAAAAGAAGTGACGCTCCTCGTGGAGGACCTCTCCTTTTATATGGCGAGTTAGTGACGCCGAGAGCGGAGTACGTGTACCGCTGAGTCACTCCAGGATTAGGGATATTGTTTATAACTTTCGTCATCGACCGTTTCTCGAGTGTCTAATAGATGCGAGCTACATGTCATTTGTTGCTCACACCCGCTGTTTCATTTTACAAAGCCTAGTCTGTCCGTTTCTCGAGTGTCTAATAGATGCGAGCCACATGTCATTTGTTGCTCACACCCGCTGTTTCATTTTACAAAGCCTAGTTTGTTTGTTCTTAAGTTTCGCCTATCTGGCCCTTGGTTTCAATATCAACCCAACGGTTCTGTCCCGAGTGGTTTATTAGTTAAAAACTGAGCATTTATTGTTCTCAGCTCTTATTTCATTTTATAGTCCTCGAGATAAGGTTTGTCTATTTGGTTCAAATATCTAACTCAACGGTTCAGTCCCGGATGGGTTGTTAGTTTAAAACGAGCATTTATTGCTCTCAGCTCCTATTTCAAGTGGTTTACTGCTCACTAATTCTTTGTGATGACGAAAGTTTCTTGTCGAAGAAAAGAACTGTGGAGTCTGGACGTAACAAAATTACTAATTTAATATTTGAGGTATACACATAATATTAAATTATTTTCCTTTTATGAGACACAAATCGACACAGTTTAATACACTCGAACACAGTTTACTACATTTAAATGAACGCGATGCAGTGTGTATGCGAACTTTTAATATCTAATTTTTTAAAAGATTTTAGTCAAAAAAGACAGAACAAAATGATAGGATTGTATATACATTCTATTAGGAGTATAAATAAGTTTTCGCCGCTTTTTATCAAAAATTGGGCATTTATTGTAAAAGAACGGTACCTAATGTTTTATTCGAAGTATTGACCATCGCTTTTTCCCATCTTTCTGGCAGCATACGGATACCGCGTCGGAAAAACGCTTCATCTTTTGAAGCTATCCACGAATCGACCCAATTTTTGGTATCTTCATATGATGTGAAGTGTTGCTCAGACAGGCCATGCGCTATCGATTGAAACAGGTAGTAATCAGAAGGAGCAATGTCTGGTGAATACGGCGGGTGGGGTAAAACTTCCCAATTGAGTGTTTCCAAGTAGGTTTTGACCGGCGCTGCAACATGTGGACGAGCATTATCATGCAGAAGAATAACTTTGTCGTGTCTGGAGTAGTAGTGGGCGCGTTTTTCCTTGAGTGCTCGGCTCAATCTCATCAATTGTGTTCGGTAGAGAGCCCCAGTAATGGTTTCGTTCGGTTTGAGCAACTCATAATAAACGACACCTAGCTGATCCCACCAAATACACGGTGCACAAAACCCTATCGTTTATGCTTGGCAAGCAGCATTTCACATGTGAAAAATCGGCGTTCAACATTTCTCGGCTTCAGTTGGGTTCATATGGAACCCAATTTCCTTACTTTTGAATCATTCCCAACGATTTTAAGCGATGTGAAATTGCTGGTTGAGTCACTCCTAATGTAAGTACAAGTGCTTCTTGCGTTTGGCATGCTTCTTTGCGTTTTGGCACGAATCTTCATCCAATAATGCTTCCAATTCCGCGTCTTCGTACA